>NC_034592.1:122432408-122443217 GCF_900095145.1 Mus pahari | reverse complement strand
AAGGGAAGGGAAGGGAAGGGAAGGGAAGGGAAGGGAAGGGAGAAGGGAAGAAATCAGGAAGGGAAGGGAAGAGAAAGGAAGGGAAGAAATCAAGAAGAGAAGGGAGGGGAAGGGAAGGGAAGGGAAGAAGAGGTATACTATATTACTAGGAAAGGAGCTAGCATGGACTGTAATGCTTAGCAGTAAGAAGAATGCTGGACATTACCATGTTGGCTTGATTGCCATAGTACTTGATCTTGCTTCTTGACTAATAATGTACATAGAAAACAGTAAATTGTTTCTCTTTTTTTTTCTTTTACGTATCTGAATGTTTTGCTCGCATGTGTACCATGTGAGTAGTCTGGTGCCCATGGGCCAGAGAGTGTCAGATCTCTTGGAACTGGGGTTACAAATGTCTATGAGCTGTCATGTGGGTGCTAGGAAACAAACCTTGGTCCTCTCCAAGAGCAGCAGGAGCTCTTAATTGAAGAGCCATGTTTCTATCCAAGAAGACAATTTTATATATATCATGTTCACAGATTTGTTTGAACTTCATACATAAGGTTTTGAAAGATGCAAAATAAGACCTCTTTTCCCCAACAAAAAATGTCTTTGTCATTTCTTTGAACTTATGCATTCAATACAAGATTAACCAGATGCTACTGTCCTAACTGCTAAAAAAAATCTGTTAAAGGGGACAAGAGCAGGGGTAGTGTGGTGGTTATTCTGGGTTGTTAACTTAACTACATCTGGAATTAACTAAAAACCCAAGCTGCTGAGTACACCTCTGAGGGAATTTTAGTTACTTGGATCATTTGAGGTAGAATTTATTTTATATATTTTGTATATATAATTATTTTAAAATTATATATTATTATATATAAGTATATATAATTATACAATATATTTTATATCATATTACATATTATATACTACATAGTATATAATATAATACATCCTGCCTCAAATGATATATAACAAGACTGATAGAATGAAATATATATTTCACTCCTCTCGAGAATCCTAACTCATACAGAGAGAAACATTCTTCATTGTCACTGAAGAAGGGCTTCATCACCACCAGACCAAGTTACAAAATGCTGAATCAAAGGTGGTTGACAAGAAGAATGCTCATAGGAGATGAGAGGAAAAATAGTCTCCCCCACAACCACTAAACAATTGTAAAACAAACCCAAATAAAACAAGCTAAAGAAACAGATGATTGAAATTGTAATGTAGAGAGGACAGTCTAGGAAAGGGAGCAGGTACCTGCCTATGGACACTAGGGAGATTAAAAGTGAACACGGAATTAAGTTATAGCCCAAGGTACCTAAAGGCATATCAAAATAAATGTGTTCTGAAAAAAATGAGGATTGACAATACCTGAATGACATAAAGAGGATATTTTGGGGTTCACTTGGAAGTTGGATACCCCAGATGTAATCTTCAGACAATTTTCAGGACACCCTTCAATCTCAAAGTTCAATATGCTTGATAGAACATGACTTTCAGGAAATGATTAAGAGCTTGCATAAATGGTAGAGCTTTTTGTTCTAAAAACAAAAGACATAAAATTGTATGTGTCCAAACAAGCATGTGTGTGATCTATAAATTATACTGAGATGTTGGAAGAAATAGAAAGGTGACCTGGGAGTGGGCACGTGCTTCTGGTATAATACAATGACGACCAGTTAAAAGGGAGAGATTTCAGGGCTAAGGTCATAGTAGAATGGAATTTAGAAAACTTAAGACCCTGAAAAAAAAAAAAAACCTCTTTAATAGTATCAAGAACAGTTTACTTTTAGTTACTAGAAATCTACTCACCAGAAATGAGAACACTGTTCACAAGAGAACCTGAACAAATCTTACCTATGTTAGATGAAGATTTGGAAACTCTCCAAATCATACTCACTGATGAGGAGTAAATAAATAAAATCATAGAATAATTGAGTGGAATGTCACTCAGTACTAAAGAAGGGAAATCTACCGAGATACACACTTTTTCAAAGAATCTTAAAAATAGTGCATTAAATAAAAGACAACAGACACACAGAAGAATTGTACTTCTATACACGTGAAATCTGGGACAGGCAAAGCTGCCGTGGTGGGTATCAGAAGAAGGATGATTGCCTACAGATGTACAGTCATTTGAAAGCCTTCTAGGTTCACAGCGAATGCTCTACACCCTAACTTTGATGGCAGCTATATGGCCACACACAACTAAGACACACTATCAACACTACCAACACATACATGCACAACTATCAAAAGTGCAAAAGAACTCTTGAATTTGTTCACTTTATGGCATGCAAATCATATATTGTTTTAAATATTTTTTTAAATTTAGAAAGGAAAGAGAAGAAACAAAGGGACAACTGGACAAGGGAAAAAGAGAAGAAGAGACAGGAAGTGGAGATGATGAAGCAAGATAGAAGGGGGCTGTGAAGTCTGGGGGCAGCCTGAGTGAAAGCATTGCCTTGTTCAGTCCCAGGGTTCAGGGGGCCTGGAGGTGACACTTCCACCTGCCGTACACTATGGCAGCTTAAGTATGAGTGGCCGCTAGACAAATCACTGAAGAAGATGCAGATAGGATGTAAAGGATGTTTTCAAAACAGGTGTAAGAGCATAGGAGGAAAAGGAGACATTGAAGACAGTCTTTGAAATCTCAGTATTAGCTTCATACTTGGATAAGAAGAACAGTTCATGGAAACTGGAAATAAAGAAATGACTAAAGAAGTTCTCTGAGCACAGAATATGCTTGGAACTTCATATGGAAAGGGTATACACCATATGCTGGAAAGCACTTAAAGCCAATCCCCCAATCTAAGCAAATCTGATGAAATATGAGTAAACAGAAAAACCTTTAAAGCCCAGGATCACTACAGTGGTAGAACTCTTGTCTACCATGTTTCAAGTTGGCCAAGACAATCACAAAGCACATGAAATAAAAAAAAAAATCAATCTTGTATTTTCCAAGAATTCCTGCAGATTCACACAGGCCTTAGTAACATAACTTGGTGGCTCCTCCCCACTAGAACCAGAATCTGTTTCCTGTCCTTGAGACTCAAAGGTGAACTCAAGACATGAACATTTGTGAAGGGGTCTTACACCTGCTTTCATTTGCTTGCTGCTCTGAGCCCACCATGTGGAGATGAAGGTGAGAGGAGGGTATGGAGAGAGAACAGGTGGGCGACAACTTGTAACAACCAGACTTATGGATGAGGTCATTGCACTACCTCATCCACATTACACCAACAGAGGGCTTAAATACATGAATAATTTAAGGAGAGGTGAACAGGAGAACCGCCCAGCTGAGCCCAGAGCTAGATGCTGCCCTACAAACTCATGAGCAAATAAAACTGACTGCATTCAAGCCACTAAATTGTAGAGTGGTTTGTTATGCTCCAGTAGGGAAGTGGGACAATTATCTATCACTTACAAAGGCTTCCAGTGATAAGAGCAATTGCCTGACTGGAAAGTGGATGTGCAAGTTGGGAAACAAGAGACAGATGCCTATTAACTTGAATCAAAGCTGGAGGAATCTTGTTGACAGACGGGAACAGAATCTTGGACCCTATAGTCAGCCTGTCTGGGTCTAAGTCCTGGACCTGATTCCCCCCTAACCCAGCTGTGTAGCACTGAGCAAGTAACTTCACTCTCTTCAGTTCTCCATATCCTCATCTGTGGAATGGACATCTGTCCTTCCTCATCTCTGGTTTCACTTCTTTGGTTTTAGTTGGCAGCGATCAAACACAGTCTAAAAACGCCAAATGGAAAATATAAAAGATAGCTAATTTTAAAGCTTTAAATGACATGTTATACTAACTAAAGTGATGGAATATCTGGCAGCATACCGTTATAATGGTTCTATCTTATTGAGAGTTCTTGTTCTTTTCTTACCATAGGTGTGTGGGTAGAGGAGAAACAGTGTTTGCAGGGCTCATTGCTACCTAGGGTTCTGAACATCCACCAAGGATAAGATGACTGTCAGCCCTTTGGAGTCACTGTGAGGAGCTACACTTAAGGGTGTTTTTTTTTTTTTTTTTTCTACCACTATATGGATCAGATAAAGTAGGGAGTACATGAAGCTACACTGTTTTATTGAAGGCAACAGGCGAATAAAGAGGCAGCACACTGGCTCGTAAAGATGACAGATCGAGAACAGAATCTTTTCATTGAAGCTCAGAGTTTGGTTTCCTTTCATGCTATTGTAAAAATAACCAATTTGGCATCTTATTAAACTTGCTTAAATATCACTGAGGTCAGGTTTTACCATTAAAAAAAAAAATCACAATTCTAAATTTGAGTGAGATTTATTAGATGATACATGAGAGTTCTGTTTAAAAAAAGAGATAGCATTATTTTGATTATAATTGTTATTGACTATGGAGCCTATGTTTTTTTTTGTTTTTGTTTTTTAATTTTATTAGACATTTTCTTCATTTACATTTCAAATGCTATCTCGAAAGTTCCCTATACCCCCCCCCCGCCCCTGCTCACCTACCCACCCACTCCCACTTCTTGGCCCTGGCATTCCCCTGTGCTGGGTCAATATAAAGAGACATGTCAACTTAGGTTCTGTAAACCAACCAGTTACACAGAACTTGCTTGGGACCTCTAGGTCTAGCTACCTCCCTCATTTTGTGCAAAACCCCACTTAATCCACAGACACATGAGCAGTACAAAACTTGTATTATTGGAAACCTTTAATAAAGCTATGGTTTTATGTACTAAGATGTAACATTTATGCATACTGTCAAACTTGCAAGACCAAGGGGCCTCTCTTCCCAATGATGGCCGATTAGGCCATCTTCTGCTACAAATGCAGCTAGAGACACGAACACAGGGGGTACTGGTTAATTCATATTGTTGTTCCACCTACAGGGTTGCAGCCCCCTTCAGCTCCTTGGGTACTTTCTCTAGCTCCTCCATTGGGGNCCCTGTGTTCCATCCNATAGCTGNCTGTGAGCATCCACTTCTGTGTTTGCCAGGCACTGGCATAGCCTCACAAGAGGCCGCTATGTCAGGGTCCCTTCAGCAGAATCTTGCTGGCATGTGCATTAGTATCTGGGTTTGGTGGAGCCTATGTTTTTAACTGTTCTGTCTTTCAGGCTGCTTTTATATTTTATATAATTGTTTTCTCATTATCATTTAATTAAAGACATGTGAAAAGACTAACCAGAGTATTTCACAACACAAGATAAAGTCATGTCAGAAAAAGTCATTCACAAGTCAACAAACTTGACAGTTCTATGAATTTTTACACAGTGAGTGCTGACAATCAAAAATTTCTTACTGGATATTTTCTGACCCACAAACCAACAGAAAGATTATGTTCTCAAAACATTTATTGCTACCTCATAGCAGCATGTCTGCAGCATATCTGCAGCGATGGAAGTCACCAAGGAAAACACAACAAAAAAACAATTTCCTAGAACTCCCTGGAACTACCAAAGAAATCTTGTTAAGGATTCTAAATATGTTTCTGTATAGATATAAGCACAGATGCTATATAAACATGTATGCATTGGTAGCTGGCATAGTAAAACTATATATGTGCGTCAGAAAATGCAACATTTAAAGTTACCCCTCTTTTGTAGCCAGTATTATGGAGTTTACCAAGAACTTGGCATATGGCTATATCATTTGAGATACAATACACAAAATATAAGGAATACATTTTTATACTATAAAATAAGAAATACAAATTAAGGAGCTTCTAGCTCTTCAGCTATAGAGTGAGCTACCTAACTCAGTCACTTAAAAGGGGGATGATGACAGTACCTAATTCCTGGGGTTCTTTCTTGGGGTTCTTTTTTTTTTTTTTTAAAGCGTAGAGAAATTAGTATGTGTACAGTGGTAGGACATTGCTTGTCATACAAAAGGCACTCAGATCTTTAGCTCTTGTTGTTGCTTTTTTGAGTACTTTTGTTGGATGTCCTTGATCCATCCAAGTCACTAAATCTTAAATAAAGGTGTATCTCTTTTTAAATAATTCTAAATACCGAGTAGCCGAGGCAAACTCACCAGTGCCTGCTTTATAATGTAAGGGATCCTCTGAGTTTCTGATGTCTAAGAAGGATTTTGGTAGTATAGGCATTACAGAATCAAACAACTTAGATGGGAATTTAAGATTGGGCTCAAAGTGTCCAGAAAACAGAAAGAATTTTGACATCACAGTTTTGTCTTCAAGTACACCTGCTGCTAGCAAATGCATTCTTTTGTATCCGGTAGACAGCAGATAAATGTCTTTTGCAGGTTTAACTGGCTCTGTCCATTTGAATTATACTGTCTTGAGCCCAAGAAATAACTTTGGTCAGGAAGAATATAAAACTTTTATAAGAAGAAATTACAAAAAAAGAATAAAATTACAAACTAAACTGTTAAAGTCATCAGTAGGCTTAGTTAAGTGAGGGCTTTGGATGCTTAACCATAACTGAACACTGTAACAAGATAAACTGAAGCTACTGGATTAGCAGCTACTTAGGACTCCAGATATTCCTAGGAGCAGAACTGTTTCCAAATCCCCCATTTCTTCTGTTTTTTTTTTTTTTTTGGGGGGGGGGGCTGTTCTTCAGCAAAAGCCCTCTGAGAATCCCATCCAGTTCTACCAGCTGCTTCTCTCATTAAAGTACTGTTGGGGTGGAAAAGGCCAACCGGAGATTATTCTAATGATAGCAAGCACCTCATAAAGAAATCTGCCAAATTTGCTTTTCCATAGAACATCATTTTTACAGCTTTTCATGAGTCCATGAGGAAAGAAAGCATCACATATAAAATACAATTTCCAGAAGTCTTGATGATGTTGAGGATTATGTCTTCAGTGTTTGGCATGGGGAGGTATCTGTTGCTGTACGGGGTTACCTGAAGGGTAATGTGAGAGGCTCCTACAAAATCAGACTGTTTTTAGAAGGGTTTGAGAACTTCTAAGCTTAAAGTATGCATTTTTGCAGGCCTGGTTTGCATTTGTAAGGGTCACCTTGCTTTAGTCTGGCAGACAGCAAGCTTGATATAATTAACCAACAGGTGGGAATGTGTGAATTCTAACAAGTTTCTTACTCACTCTGTGTCTCAGTTTCGCAATCTGTAAGGCAGAGAGATTAACAATCTTGTAATGAGGGTTATGATGAGATTAAATGAGTTAGACCCTGTAACACTCTTAAAACAGTAGCATGGTAAACACCTGATGTAGACGTGTTTAAATAAATGCTCTTTTCAGCAACAGGTTATTATTCTTTTAATGGCATAAAGATGTAAAAAATCTCAACATGGCATAGTGAATAGTTTTAGTAGGGCCTGGCTTGGTTGTGGTAGAGAATGCAGAATCCTGGTTGTGCCCTGAAGAAAATCTCAGCTCACTCCTGCTAGTTCTGGTTTTATGCCTGCTCTATCTCTAAAACCACGAGCCGGGCTTTCCAAAGTCATAATAGAAAAGCCCATGTGGGCAACCTTTACTCAGCAAAATTCATCTGGCAGCTCAAGACCTAATATACGTCCCCTGGCTTCAACCCTCCCCCTGGAGCGGAAACCGAATCCTGTTACTGAAAGAACCTTCAAAGCAGATGTTCACTGGAAAGAAATTTAAAAGTCCCAAGTAACTCCAGACCAAATTCCTACAGGTGCCTTGGCTATGGCCGTTTGCCTGATACATAGGGGCATAAGAGGTGAAGGAATCACTCAGGCAAAGGTGGGCTGTCTGGCTAGTCTCCAGAAATTATGTCTTAACCTCTGACACTGCTTGCACACCCAACAGAATACTTTCTTCTAAATACAGCTTGGCGATTTATCTTATAAGGCCTCTTTGTGATGCCTCACCTCAGTCTCTTTTGCCTCAAGACAAACTTCTAAGTCTCTGGCAGCACCCAGAATCAAAAGCATCCTCCAGCCAGCTTGTGCCTCCCAAGCTTAAGACTTCTTCCTGGTGCCAAACCTGTGACAGATCTGAGGTGTTCTCTAAGTAAACTTTGCAGCAGGCCTGGCCTCTACACATAACCCTTGCACCCACCCACCTTCCGCCCCAATCCCCTAGTCTACACTTTTCTGCTTAAACCCGGTTGCCTAGGCAAAAGTGCTCCTTGGTGGAACGGAGGATCCGCCTTCTGCAATGTACCAGGCTCTTGCTTATTACCACGCCGGCTCTTAGTACCAAGCCGGCCGCCTAGCTTCTCTCAACCGCGCACGCCCCCTACGGCGGCGCACTCACCTGCAACTGGGACCCGCTGACGTTGCCGGCGGCCGCGTCCTGCCGGTCGGAGGCTCCGGATCCGCGCAGAACGGTGATGTGCAGCGTGAGCAGCAGTAGCCCCAACAGCAGGAGCAGTTCCGCAGCCAGGCGCACCATCCTCTTGAGTCGCGCGGCTTTAGGACCCCGCGCGACGGGCGCCGCCGCCGGGGGAGGAGGAGTCGGAGCCCCGGAGCTCGACTGCGCGGCTCCCGCCTCGGCCCCCACCGGGGCCCCGCTCCCCGGGCCGGCAGGGCTGGCTCTGGGCTCTGCCGAGTGCACGGGGCCCGGGGAACAGGAGCAGCCGCCACCGCTGCCGCCACACCACAGCGGAGCCACCGCGGGGCCGGGGACGTCCAAGCCGGTGGCGGAGCAATCCCAGGCGCTGTCCGGCGGCGGCGACGGGGACCCGGGGCTGTCCGCGACCCAGGCCCGGCCAGGGTCCACCCTTCGGGCAGGGAGCTGCGGGGGCGGCGGCGGGGCGGGCGCAGCCGAGCCCCCGAGCGCACATGGGCTCCCCAGATGTGGCCGCGGTGCCGCAGCTGGAGCTGGAGCGGCCGCCAGAGGAGCGCGGGGAAGAGGCGGAGGAGGAGAAGGAGGAGGAGGGCTTCAGAGGCCGCCTGGAGTTACCTCCACTCTCGGCTCCCCCGCCCCCGCTGCCCGGAGCCACTCACCCTCGGGGCCACCACCTTCCTCACTCCAAGTTCCTTGGGACCTCCAGCCTCGTCGCCCCGCTCGCTCAGTCCCCGGATGGGCTGGCTCCGGGTCACCGAGGTTGTCACCGTTTGAGGATAACTGGGGGCGCCCCGCCGGCGCCTGCGTCCGCCTTCTCGGCTGTGCTAAGTGTTCGCTGCCGAGGTCGCTGTGGCGAAGGGACTAGCCCTCTGCTCGCTCTAGTGCTTGGGGCTGCGGGCGAGTGGGGGTCGCCCAGGCCACCTGAGAAAAGTTTATGGGCAAAGTAGAGCTGGAGTTGTAGGAGTGGAGAACGGAGGGGCTAGACGAACCAGGTGTCTGCGACGCCACCACGCACCCTGACCTTGAGCAGCGAGTTTGGGGGTGGGGTGGGAGGGAGGGGGACACGGTGTCTGTCGGTCCGGAAGGGTCTTGACACTAGCTGCGGGGCTCTGGGCTGGCTGATCACTGGGTGCAGCAGACCGTGCGCCTACAGCGCCCTGGAGCGTCGGAAAGGCGGGTGAGTTGGATTCAGTCCGCGCGCGTCTACTTAAGTGCGCAGGTGTCGCGTGGGAGGCTGCAAGGGACACGGTGTGCGCTGCGAAGACGCTCGGACGTCAGCGGGATGTTGGGTGACTCTCAGCTTGGTAGACTCGAGTCTGGGGGCTCATCCTGGGGGTGCTGCGCCTGGAGGGGATTTGGGGGCTGCCGAAACGCAGCCGCTGCTACAGCGCCACCGCCTCATGACCGCGCTGCAGCCTCGGGCTCCCGCGAGCGACTCATGCCTTGCAAAGGGTGCGGCTGGCGAGCAGAACGGCTGGGTGATAGATCTGGAGAGCGCGGGATCCTTGCCAACGAGGCTAGAATGAGCTGGGTCCAGCGTGGCTCTGGCTCCTGCCTTCCCCAAGTGGCTCGAGTGACGGGCACTCTGTTAGGCTGGAGACTTTTATACTGTGTTCCCTCCGCCTCCTTCCTCCCCTGAGCCAGCCCAGCCCTTCCCTCCCCGTGAGCCCAGCCCTAGTCAAGCGTGAGCACACGTTCCCACAACCCTTGTCACACACTGCCATTTCTCATCCGCAACCCAGGACCGATGCACAAGTCCTTCAGATTCTCCTTAGGTGAATGAAATCAAACAAACAAAACTTTCTTGCCGGCACGCCACTTTTCTCTCTTTCCTTACCTCTTTCTAAGACCACTAGAAACGGACAGAAGATTCCTAATTAATCTGTTCAGATCTTTTCTTTGGAAACTCTAAGATGAATTTCTTCACCACTCCAAACGTTCCTCGGGTCGCCTTAGCATTTTCCAGAATTTAACTAGTGTGGTTCAGCATGCTGATTGCATCTGTTTGTATCCAGTTAACCTACTGCCTCTTTGAAAATCCTGGAAAACATCTTTAAAATACTAGTCAAACCCAGCAGCTCGTTAATAAATTGGCAGCTATTTATAAAGTGCAGGACGGGCATCTTTGCCTTTTCGCTAAGGGTGGGTTTCCCTCTCTGGCAGAGAGCTCGCTTTCAGCTGTTAGACTGCCTGGCTTCCCACTGCTATCTCCAGGCTCTAAAATACCAATAATTGTCAACTGGAGCGCTGAGGGGAGAAATTGAAACAATAAACCTTGGTGGTTCAGATGGGAGATCAAAGGGGATTCTAGCAGCTTTGGAATCCCAGAAGGATTCCCCTGCGTGTTTTCTAATTAGAATCACTTAAGAGCATCAGGCAGCCGAATCAGCACACAGGTGGGATAGATAAATTAAGACGGCAAACTAGAATCCTGTGGCATAGATATGTGGACTTTCCAGGTGGTGATGTGGACACACAGCGACAAATGACTCTTATTGCCAAAAGCAGGCTGTTCTAGATTAGAGTTGAGAGTATGCTGTATTTTGTCATTTTGTGTGTGTGTGTGTGTGTGTGTGTGTGTGTGTGTGTGTGTG
>NC_034592.1:122394910-122432369 GCF_900095145.1 Mus pahari | reverse complement strand
GAGAGAGAGAGAGAGAGAGAGAGAGAGAGAGAGAGAGAGAGAGAGAGAGAGCCTCGACTGCATTTCTCTCATCCAAAAGTTCTAATTTTTTTTCTCCTAAGGAAACATGACTAAACAAACAACAAAAAAAAATGTAGAAAGAAACTCTTGCAAGGAATGTAAATTCTTATAAAATTATAGATGGAGATTTTGAGATCAAAGTCTTTGTGAAATGTTGTAAAATTGTAAATTGAGTTGGGGGGGGTCAGATGTTTTTATTAAATGTTGAACAAATGTATGAATGAATGCTACTGAAGTCCCTTCAGTCTGGGCGACCCACATTCCAGATGCGTTTATACTCTGGTAAGCTTATACCAGTAGCATTCTCAAAGCAACAATACCAGCAACAGCCTGAGTCTGAGGGCTTGGGGAACACTGGCTCACACATTACACAAAAGGGGAACCATGTGTCTACTTTGCCACCAAGTTCTGTTTAAAGCACATTTCTGAAATCATCCCAAGAGCTGATGAAAGTTTAAAAACAATACTACATCCTTCAAATTTCCCAAGGCACTACATTCGTATCTTTATCACTGGCCTTACTATATCCCCATAGAAGGTGTCTGTTATTCTGTCTGTATTCCCAGAAGACCTGGATTAAGCCATCTCTGTGGTAGAGCATTTTAGAAGCCCACTCAACCCCAGTATACTTTTTCTTTCTACCTAAATTTACAGCTAAAAGACATTTTCCAGCCACATTTGGATCTAAGTAGGATTGTAGAGTCTTGGTAGTTTTAAGAATCCTGAGTGGTTATCAAGACATACTCATCCTTCCCTTGCAGTATGGCAGTGGCAGGCCTAAGAAGTATAAGGTGACCTTTTTCAGATTGTTGTTCAGAAGAGAGCCATTGAATTAGAAATATTTGCACTTTGTTCAAGTGAAAAAATACCCCTTTCTTATTCAAATACACATGATTTTCTGATATTTTCAACTATCATTACCTTCCAAGACAGGTACAATCTTCACAGATCATCATTACTATTTCTAGGTTTGAGTACAGGACTTACACAAGGTAAGGGGCTTCATTAAGACACACGCATATGATGTACTTTAATCATATTCACACTTTGGTACCCTTTCCTATCCTTTGTCCTCCTCCCCACCTCCCCCCCTCCTCATAGTTAGATTTCTATTGCTATGCTAAGCCCCAGGACTAATGAAACTTGGGGAAGAAAGACTTTATTTCATCTTACAGCTCATAGTACATAATGAAGAGAAGGCAGGGCAGGAACTCAAGGCAGGAAGGGAGGCAGAGGCCATGGAAGAGTGTTGCTTTCTGGCTTGCTTCTTCTGGCTTGCTCAGCCTGCTTTCCTGTATATCACAGGCTCATCTGCCCAGGGATGGTACTGTGCACAGTGATATGGCCTCTCCTTTATCAGTTAGTAATTAAGAAAATTCCACAGAGAGATACCCACAGGCTAATCTAATAGAGACATTTCCTCAACTGAAATGAGACGATCCTCTTCTCGGATGATCTTGGCTTGTGTCAAGTTGACAAAAAAAGTTAAACAGTACATCTGAGTCTTTGTCAACCTGACACACAAATGCGTCATTATTGAACAATAAGCTTTTCTTTTTTAATCCACAAGATCTCATGTGTTTAAAGATGTTAACTAGATAAACAAACTTGAGCTGTATTCACCTCTTGTGAGGAGCAAGGAGTCTAGTGACACTATCCATGTGTAAAGATTCTGATATTTTGTGGGGAAAGAAAGCACCAGGAACCCAATGATGCAAGCTGGTGGCTTCTAGCATCCGAAGATGAAGTGACAAAGGGAAAGAATGAGCTTGTGATAAAATGAACTGGCTTCAGGTACACACACGCAGTGTGCCCTGGAAGAGGATCTTCTTCCTGGAAGATATACAGCTCATTTTGTTGAAAGTCAAGCACAAGCCCTCACTGTAAGATTGACCGAGTGACAATGAAAATTCAGCCCCAAGCTCAGCAGGTACAGTTAAAGGTAAGAACACCGGCTGATGCAGAGTGGGATTTTATAACTTCCTATGGGTTTTTTTGTTTTTTGTTTTTTGGGTTTTTTTTTTTTGGCAACTTGACAGCATCTGGAATCAACTGAAATCCAAGTGTCTATGATGAATTTTCTTAATCAGATTATTTGAGGAAGACCGCCCTCCTGGCATCATTGGTTTCTCATTGCTGAGATAAACAGCATGACCAAAAGCAACTTGAGAAGGAAGGGGTTTATGTCACCTTATAGTCTTCATGTAAAGAAGACTATGCCCAAGAGTGTTATAACTGTATCATATGATAAATCTAATTTTTTGATAGTCTCCTATAGTGTCAGACTAACTTATATTTCCAATTATATTACCAATATATGCTATTCTTTGTGTTCTGATTGACAGTCATTCTGGCCAGAGTGAGTTGCAATTTCAGTGTAGTTTGGTTGGCATTTCCTTGAAAGCTAAGGATATTGGATATTCTAAGTTGGGTGTCTCTTTTGACTCTACTTACTAAATCTCCTCTTATTGGACTCTCTTTTGTTGCTGTCTGGATATTAATACTGTTAACCCTTCTGTGTCTTTATTGTATGTATTCTCATAGATTTTTATACTTATTATCAATTGCATTTACAGGGCAGGTCTGCATATCTGACTCTTAATACGTGAAGAAAGTAAAAGAAATCAAGCTACAATGCCTATAGATATTCTAATTGATGACACCATGGTTTCATTAAGGTCTTTTATGGTGGAAAGATTAATTTTTTGTTAAATTCTATTAAAAACTGGCATATATATAATATATTATAAATATATGCAGGACAAAGGGAAAACAGGAAATTCTCATATCACCTTAACGAACTTCAACAAAATTCACAGCTGGTTTTGTTACCTAAACAGTAGTCTTCTTGCTTACAGTTTGTTTTCTATAGTTTTAGTGATTCCAGATCAACTGTAGTCTGAAAATATTACTAAAAATTAGTAATTCTCAGAAATAAATATTTAAGAATTTTCAAATTGTGGGTGATTCTGAGCAGCATGATGAAACCTCCGAGTGCTCGACTCTGTCCTAAGTGGGGTGGATCCTATTTCTATCCACCATACCACTCGGTATGTTCCCCTTCCCATCAGTAACATGGCAGCTTCTTGGCTATTAGGTCACCTCGCGTGCTATTCCAGTGTTTGTGTTATACTAGAAATTATACTAGAAGCAGTCTCACACTATGCTACAATAATTTTGTCTCTGATCTGACATCATCTCCCTAGCTAGACACAGCATCATCTGGCCCATCCCTGAAAGAGTGAGTAAGGTAAAATAAGGCATTTTGAGAGACGATGTTCAAATGACGTTATTATTGTACATTGTTATACTTGTTCAGTTTTAATTTATATGTAGGAATGTGTGTGTAGGAAAGAACATCAGAGGCATCCTTTGGCAGTGTCTGGAGTTTCAGACACCCACTGGGAGACAAAGAGGTACTACGGAGTTCTCACAAATTTCCTCAGAGTACTGTGAAGCAAACTGTTACACCATAGCATTTCATGCACACATATCTATTTAACATGTGCATAATTTATATGGGCTTTAAAGGAAGTCAGAGAGGGAAACCCATCTCCCTCTGCGTGTATAAATGCTAAGTGGGAGCTGTTATGCGCTCACTGCAACCTCTTTCCCTTCTTCCTTAGCACATATTGACTGCATTCCCCAGCGTCCTTTGCAGTTAGGTAGTCACGTGACTGTGATCTGGCCAGTAGAAGGTGATTGGAGATAATATGAGTGCCCCTTCCAGACCTAGACTTTAAAGCCCTTCAGATGGGTGGTCTTCTTTTTCTTTGTCTGTCGGTTGCATGTTTTTGCCAAGTTATCCTTCGAGCATTATCAGCTGAGTCCTTGGAGCAGATATTTTACCCAACCCTACATTTGCTGAAGGAACCGTTGTCTGAGTTAAAAGGAAACTCCTTTTGATGTGTTATGTCACTGATGTTTTAGAGTTTGCTATAGATGCTTGCTCTTAAGACATCGACTACTGCAGGAGATAAGGTTCTCAAAAAAGAAGATGGCTCACTTTTTCTTTAGGAGACTCCAGAGCAATCATTTTGGTCCCTTTCCCCCAAATAAGGTTCCTGTCACATATGCAGCTTCACTGTTTCAGTGCAAAAGCAGCCATTAAAAGGATCTGGCTTTTAATGGTACAAATGGAGCAAATGGGTGGGCTGTTTTAATAAAACACACAGATAGTGGGGCCTGAGACGTAGTTTGACTGCTATTGTGGGAGACTAGTGTGTCTCACCACCTCCTCTTAGGTTCCTTGAAGGCATTATATTACGGTGGAGTTCACTCAATCCACAGCCATACTCTACTTTTGAGTCTTGGTTTCCCTGTCTGTAAATCGGGACTAAGAATATCTCTTCCAGGACTGCTGTGAAGTTCAGCTGTCATGTCCACATCTAAGAAAGCTAAGTAGCCCTGTGACTCCATTAGATAAAGTACTCCATGCTCTGCCCACGAGGTCAGCGGCTGCTTTGCCTCCTTTGCTTCTAAATACACATAGTGGAGGGTATTTAAGTAGCTAATCAAAGAACACAAATTTCCACAAAACTTCTGGACATCATAGTTCAAATGAGCCCTGGGCGTAAACTCAGAGCTCTCGAGGAAATCCAAACAAAACAGCTGAAATGTTGTTCCATTTCTTCTCTCCTTTGAACTGGGAAGGGGTCAGAGTGCTCAGAAGTGAGAAAATCACGCCATCTGAGGCTCAGGGGCTCCTTCCCTGACAGCAGCTGCTGGGTTTGCTGGACACCTGGACCTCTGGTGATGCTGTTCCCAGCACTACACACACACACACACACACACACACACACACACACACACTCACACACAAAATGTGTGAACAGTGAGAGGACACTTGTGGCTCTCTCTGCTTTACCCACAAAGGCCATAGTGTACAAGACCCCAAGAGGTCATGGAGTACTTTTCTCTGAGGAAGTCAGGACTCTGGTTAACCAGAGCTTATCGGTGACAAATCTGATTGGGTTTTTGGAACCTCTGAGATGATTCTTCCTTATGAGGGAGGCCCCTCTTGTCATATTTCTGGTATGATGTTAAAATATATTAGGTTCTGTTTCTCCACTGGCTTCTTTATGTACCAACCCTTTAATCTCTTACCTGAACTATAAAATTCTTTTCATTGCTTTTGCTTTATGATAATAGTTTCTGTATCAATTCTGGAAGGCAAAACAAAACATATTCTAGCTGGAGGAGGACTTTCCAATTACAACTTATTATATATATATATATATATATATATATATATATATATATATATATATATATTATGGTGCTCTTTTGAGAAAATGACACTTCATCTATGCCCAGAAGAAAGAATACAATTGAGTTACAATTTAAACTCAGAGTGGAGATGTCAGTTTACAAATGAGGCCTAGAGGATACATTCTCAACATTGTATAGGGACTTGGAGGCAGTATACAAAAGGAGTACACTTTTATGTATGTAACTTCGTGGGATCCTCATGGCTCAGATCCGGAAGGTAAATGCTTTACTCTCTAGAACCCGATACCCAGATGTTGCTAGTGTTCTGATTTCTATACGCCTGCCTTTGATTTGCCTTTTGAAAAATGAATATACATTGAATACATACACACTCTTTTGTGACTAGCTTCTATTCCTTCCTTCTGTTCCTCACTACAATTTTTAGGGATTGGAGAATTTCAAGCCCACAGAGGAGTTATGAGTGCATGATCTTGCATTCTGCTGCTGGCCTGCCCCTGTATTCTAGCAAGGCTTTTTATGAAGCAACTTGGCAGACCCCTCCTTTACAAGGTGGGAGCATCATCCTTAACCACACACTGACCTTGGTATTTACTCTGACTAGTGGAGCGAAGAGTGAGTTCTGCAGCTAGGTTTCAAGAATTTTGCCTTTGTCTCTGTCTCTGTTTTCTCTGTTTCTGTCTTGTCTCCCTGTGTCTCTGTCTCTGTCTTTGCCCCATCTGTCTCTCTCTGTCTGTCTCTGTCTCTGTCTCTCTCTGGTGTATGTGGTGGTTCTCCCATGTGAATAACCCATGCTTAGATTAATCAGGGACTTAGCCTCCTTTGCAACTCTGTTACTAAGCAAACACAGCCCATCTCCAGAAATAGAGCCACTGTATCTGATCAGAAACACAGAAGGAAGCCCAGCCAGCTCCTAAGACCACCCAGATGAGCCTAGTCTAAATAGACAACAAGCTAAATAAATAATTGTTACACTGGATAGTTTAGTACAGAACTGTTCAGAGTGCTTTGCTCCAGATACTTCAGCTTGTGCCTCCTCAGAACAAGGAGACTCCACATCACCGCAATACAGTTCTCATCCTCTAGACATTTTGCTTCAGTACCTTATCATTTAATTTAAAATTCAGACTTACACTCCAATAGTTCATACAGCACCTGTCAGGTTTCTTTTCCACTTAGAAGTTGTGGGAGAAGTGCTAATCGTATTACACTGTCATGCTTCTGTTTCTGTACAGCTTTAGTCTCCATCACTTCTTACTCCCCGTTCCCCACTTCTTGGGTCATTACTTGTTGAGTCTGGGCAGTTAAAGTTGCAGCATGACCTTTAGTTTTTACATTTGCCTGGTTGCTTCTGGACCAATTTCATATTGTGTACTTCAAGGGAGGAATTCTAGCCAGTTAATTCTGTGTTTTTCTGAAGACATCATGTGGCTTCTGTGGTGTTAACTTGACCAGTTGTTGGGGAATACGACTCCAGTTACAGAGAATCAGAGTTACTTCTTTTATGGGGTTAAATTGGGCCGAGTTGCTGATGAAGAATATGTTGGTACTCTGAATTTTTGAGTGTGGAAAGAGAGGAAGCATGAATTTATCTACTTTTCTGGGAATGTACTTCATTTTCTTCCAAGATGTTTGTCATCCTTGTCCCAGCTCCTTCAGGGCAGTGGTTTGGACCATAGGAGAGGCTGAGTGTCCTCAGCATGAACTCTGTGAATCAGCTATTTTGGTGGTTCTAATCAAAGGTCATTATCAATAGTAATAATAAATCGGCCTGAAATTCTTGGTTTAGTTTTGGAAGCAAGTAAGACTTTATTTTAGACAAAAGAGAAAGTTGTTACTAATCCTGGTTATGTTCAGGGATTTTAAAAAGCATTTCATGTTTACAATCTTTTTTTTTTTTTAAGCAACAGATCTAAATATATCTTATGGAAGTTAAGAACGCCATCAAATAAAAAAGAAGAAAAAGAAAAAAAAATAAGCTGGGAATGTTAACCCTTCTCTAACAGTAAAACTAGTTGAAATAATCTCTTCAATGACTGCGGGTAAGGCTACCTCTGAGCCAAAGCTGACTCTGGTTAGCTTCCGGTTAAAAGTGAACTTAATCCAGTAGTTCCTTAGTAAAGAAAGAAGAAACTAACACCTCTAAAAATGCCACCTCTGAGATGTCTCCCCTCAAAAGAGCAGTGCAATTGACTGACTCTAACATCTTTACTAATAAACACAGGACCTCATCATCCAGGCTGTGGTGAGGATTTCACAATGATGGAGGGCTCTGGCGCCTCATTTGTGTGCCAGATGTGTCTAAATTAAAATCGGAAGATTCCGTCTCAGAAACTCTAAGCAGGAGGAATGTTAGATGAGAACTGGCCTGTGGAGGAATACCCACATCATCATCGTTAATAAACCTTTGAAATGTGGGGTGGTTGTCATTCACAAAGGTCAAGACTTCCCCCTTATTTACCCCAATCTAACTTGCTTCTGAAAGTGTAGTTCAATGAATAATTGCTGGCTCTTCACCTGTAGTTAACAACCAGCCAAAATCAATAGGGGTTTTAATGTGTATTTTATTTTTGGTGCCAAGAAAGTAAAATAATACTTTAGAGGGATGTTTCAGTTGTTCATTGAAAATTGAACTATTGAGCTATTTTCATATACTTGTGTGTGTGTGTGTGCGTCTGGATGTTTGTGGGTATATGTGTGTGTCTGTGTTGTGTGTATTTGTGTGTGTACGTATGTGTTTGTATGGGTGTGTGGTTTGTACTGGTTTGTGTTTGTGCATGTGATGTATGGTGCTAATATAAAGCATAGCGATTTTAGAAAAAAATATATTTGTAGTGCACAGTGAAGAGACATTAGTTGTAACAGACAATTCTTCAAACTCAAAGCCTTAATTTGCTGTGAGCTTTCTTGTTGCTTATTTCATAGTGATGACAAAAATCCCTGAGAAGATGCTTAAGCATCTCAGAGGTCATTACCTAGTTACAGGAATGCTTGGGAGATACAGACTTCCTGCATACCTAGAAGGAGAAGGGAAGGCACACCAGCCCACTGGAACATGTGTCTCTGCCAGGCCTTGCCCTTCTCCCTCATTCCCTCTGCCTTTCAAAAACCATTGGATTGCATTCCTAAAGCTAGTCACCAAGGTCTATTCCCTTATTTGGCCAATTCCTCCCCCTGAGGCTGACTACCAAGATCCAGATATCAAATTATTAAAGTCCAGATATCAGAAGTCCCCTTTGGCTCACCTAATTAACATGCCCAATTAAAATTCAACACCTCATCCTAACACAGGGTTTCCCATTGTACTTTTATAAGCCACCATTTGCCTATGGGCCATGTCTATTTCATCTCTATCCAGAGGCAGTCCCAAATTTGTCCTAGGGATAAATACCCCTTGTTCTCTCTCCTGTTCCCTTTCCCTTCTCCCTAGTCCTTCATCTCCTGTCTTTGTATCTCATTCCCTGCCCTTTGACCCTCTGAAGCAAATAAATCTCCATTGTGCTAAGAACTTGATCTTGGGGGTCCTGAGCAGATGCTGATCTCTTATAGAAAGAAATATGTATGTTGGGAACATGGTACCTTAAACACATACATTTATGTGTATCCATGAATATGCACAGAACCGATACACATTTATATGTTTTTACAGTCTAAAGACGTGACTGAATTAATATCATACATGATTATTAAAATCTTATAAAAAGAGTTTTAAAGATGGCAGCATATTCTTTTATATTATTATCATAGATTATTTTGCTTAATTATGATGTTTGAACACTAATGTTGGATAAAATTGACCTCATTAAAATACTATTACAAAAACTATGCCCAACTAAATGAGTGCTTATAAGAGCAAAAGGACACATGTGAGAATATCATAGTGGATTTTTTTTTTATAATACTGCACAGCTGGGAGCAATCCAGATGTATATATCAATTTTAGAATGGATAAACACACTTCAATATAACCACACAGTATAATACCAATTGTCAGTGTAAATGAATGAGCAGTTGACTGTTACATGGAACAATGTGTGTGATTTTCACAGACATAGTGTTTAATGGAAAAATCATACATCAGAATACATTTGGTATATTCTGTTTGTGTGAAATTTAAGAAAAGCTATAGCAAGTCAGGAAATGAGAGATCAGAATAGACCTTTAGGGGACTATAAAGATAGTTGTTATCTGGTTTGGTTTACAAAGAAACTTTCTGAGTACCCAGTGTGTTTTATGTCTTGATTTGAATGCTAATGCACTTATATGTGAAAATCAGTTGTCTAACATCTGTGGATTGAGCATACACAAGTTTGATTTCAACACATAGAAAAAAGGTGCAAACACTCTTGATGCCTGGTTGAAGACATAGTTTGGTTGCTCTCTTAGCTCTTTATAATAGAATGAGCTCATATATTTAAAAAAAATGCAAAGTGACTTAAATGTTAATTTTTTCCCCTGAAAATGTATGATGTCTGTCAAGTAAGTCTGGTACACTAGATGAAGGACAGAATCTCTGTGATGCACCCAGTGATGATTGATCTTCCAAAGGACAATAAAGTGGTGAGTCATGACTAGGACACTTACTGGTGTTTGGACAACAGAACAACATATTTGGCATTGACTGTGAAAGATCTAAAGTCAAACACCAATATAATTGAAGAAGTTCCAGGAGCTATGGTATTAAGGTTGATTCTCAGTAGGATTCTTTATTCCTTAGGAGAATTCAGTTATGGCATAATGAATAAATAAGCGTGGGGCTGAGGTAGCTCAGTGGTAGAATGCTGGCCTGGTATGTGTGAAGCCCTGGATTTGATCCTCGGGAACATTTGGAAGAATTCAAAAATTAAGTAACTGCATTCTGTTTTCAAAGATGTTGGTAGCTCATGGATCATCATAATATGTACCCTAGAGTAAATACTCTATATTAGTATCTTTATACTATATACTTAGTATAAAGATACTTTATACTATTCTGTTTCCATGAAGAGACACCATGACCAGGCTACGCTTAGAAAGGCATTTAATTGAGGGCTGGCTTAGACTTTCGGAGGGTCAGTCGCTATTATCATGGAGGGGAGCAAGGCAGCAGGCAGGCAGGCATGGTACAGAGGGATAGCTGAGAGCTTCATCCTGATCCATAGGCAACAGGCAGAGGGAGGGAGGGAGGGAGGGAGGGAGGGAGGGAGGGAGGGAGGGAGAGAGAGAGAGAGAGAGAGGGGGGGGGGAGAGGGAGAGAGAGAGAGAGAGAGAGAGAGAGAGAGGGCTTTTGAGACCTCAAAATTTACTCCTAGTGACACACCTTCTCCAACAGGGCCACACCTCCTCCAACAAAGCCACACCTCCAAATTCTTTTCAAAGGGTTAGACAACTAATGACCAAGCTTCCAAACACAGAAGCCTATAGGGGCCATTCTCATTACATAGGTTTCTGCTTTCTTAATATTACTAAACAAAAAATGGTAACATCAGAGGCTGAAGAGATGCCTCAGTGGCTCAGAGAACTGGTTGCTCTCTCAGAGGACAGGGATTGATTCTCAGCATACACATCATGGCTCAAAACCATCTACAAATGCAGTTCTAGGGGATACAATGTCCTCTTTTCTCTGTGGGCACTGCACATATGTGGCAACCAGCCACACATGTAGGCAAAACATCCATGAATACCGAAGGTTTCCTTTTTTTTTTTTTTTTAAATCATTCTGGGACATAAAAAAAAAGCAGCAAAATCTCAGCAGATTACAAAGCCAAACATTTTAACACACACACACACACACACACACACACACACACATACACATATACCTTCAGGCGAATTTGATCAGACTTACCTTGCTGGTCCAGGGAGGTTTCCAGTCTTCAAGTCTATTCATTTGTTCTTGCATCCAAGGACACATATAGCAGGAACAATAACTTCCTAAGCTGGGGCTTCATGGTAGAGGATGGAAATTCTAAGAAGCCTTTCCCCTTAATTTAAAGTCTCAGCATATATCACATATATATATCATATATCACATCGTTTAGTCTACCGCTGACAAACGCACAATGAGAAAAGGCAACATTAGCACATTGTGCAGGTACAGAGGAATTGTGGAAGACTGGGTTGATATATTCTCTCTGTATCAACAATGACTATGTTGGTGTGACTAGCATGTGATGGCATAAATGAGGAATGTCTCCCCAGGCTCAGGCATTTGAGCACTTGGCTCCCAGTTGGTGGCACCATGTGTGGGCTTATTAGAGGAAGTGCATCAACTGGAGGTGGGTTTTGAGAGTTAATAGCTGTGCCCCACTTCCAGCTCACTTTCGCTTCAGGCTTATGGTTTAAAATATGTGACTTCTCAGCTTCGTGCTTCTGCTGTTCTGCATGTAGCTTACTGCCATGCCCTCCTGCTAGGATGGACTTGTACACCGCTGGACCCTCATAAGCCAAAATAAACTGTTTCTTCCCCACATTGCCTTAGCCATGGTATTTTTGTCACAGTAGCAGAAAATTAACTAATATAACTAATATAAATAATGTAACACAAAGCAATCTTAAAATTGAATATGTCAAAACAATGTTTCACAAGTTTGTGAGTTACTCAACTCAACTGGTCTCACCATGCAACTATAATTGGGTTCAATGGAGGCTAGGTGCTGTTGGGCCCAAGTGTGGGCCACACAGCTCTAGGTGTCTCGAATACCCTCTTACACAATGCACCATTAAAATTGTTAAAGGTGCCGCCAGCAGTATTTTTGTGGTCAAGGAAGAGACATTTCTTTTTTCTTTAATTTTAAAAATAGCTAGAACAGGCCCTGGAGAAAGGTCATCAAGGGATCCTGAAAAGAGCAAAGGAAAACTGAGCTGTAGATGGAAACTAATGGAATCCACATCATTCACATAGGGAGACCAGTCTGAACCTCTGAGGAGTCCCTGTCACCTGCCCCCCTTCAGACGTGGGGGGTTCTGGTGTGAAAGCAGTCAGGTGATTTTAAACTTGAAATTAAAGCACCTGAAATAAACCAGGGAATCCGAATGCAATTAGCACTCAAAAGACTAAGTTTCTCTGTGAGCATAGTGAGTAATACTGAGTTGTTCTATTCAGGAGGCCACTTACATATCTCAGAGCATCCGTAAGCCTCTGGGGAAGGGGCTTGAGAAGCTGTGCACACCTGCTTGCAAAGTTTGAGCTTTCAGAGACTCCATTCATTGTAGCTTCGAACTGAGTTTAAGGAACTGGGCCAATACTTGTTTCAGAAGGTGAGCTTATCCTTCCAGCTTTTGTATCTTTTGCTCTGAAGCACCCAGCGCCTCAGCCCTCCATCCCTCATCTGACGTTTTAAGAAGATGCTTTGACTGTACAAATTACCTTCTTTGTTTTCAATTTAGCAGAGCTTGCGGTTTTTAGAGGCATATGAACTATTTTTATAACTTAATTCCCTGCAAGTTGTGGCATGAAGAGACATAGGCATCAGCCATAAAAATGGATGCTAAATTGCTTGCTCCTAATTAAACCTGTAGCGATTTTCCACATTAACTGAATCAAATAACTACATTGTCATGTTGCAATCATTTTTTTATCGATAGATATACATGATTAAAGTGGATGATTATTCCAAGTGCTCTGAGGCAGGTGAAAATGCAAATTCTCCCAGTAGCATCACAAGAGCCTAAATCCTGGTTCATAAGCAGTGAGTGAGATGGGTGTTTGTATTGTAGATCCAGATAGAAGCACAGTTAAGGTGGCAGAGATAGTCTATGTTTTAATTTATCTATTGACTTTTGAGAGAGGGTTCAAAGTGGCATTATCAATGTCCAAACCACCTCTTTACTGTAGTTCTCCTCACGAACTGGGGTGATAATAGCTTCTTCTGGATGTTGTATGCATTAATCTGCATTAATGTGAATTCATCTGAAACCATGACACCCATATCCAGAAGAACACGACTAGTTGCTCTATGTACAATTTTGGCTAGGAGCTATCCATAAAATTCTGGTAAGACAGACCTTTTCCAGAATCCAAGAGCAAGCTCAATACTTTCATTTGCTAAGGGAGTCCAAAGAAACCTAGTCAACCCATAGTCCTGTGTGTGGGAAATAACAGTGCTGTCATGACTTTTGAAAGCCAGCTGTTCAATTTCCCCCAATTTGCAAGCTTCTTTTAAACCACACCCATTGCTCAGAACTGAATTACAAAAGGTGTGCAATTACATAAATTATATTCGGAGCAAAGGCCACACCATATTTCCTCATCGCTTTACATATTGTGATTACCTTGTACTCTTGAATATATTGGGAGCTGTTGAGTGTGTAGCGGAGACACTAGACAGTGTTGAAGAGCAAGCTCCACACCGCTTCCCCACACTGTGTTTAGGAATACCTTGTTGACGGTCTGAAGTTGGTCACCCAGATTCTGATAACTATACCATAGCGGTTAATACTGTCACCAACCATGGCTCACTAGTGTGTTCCCCCCTGCATACCTTATAGAACCGTTTACTGGATATTGGTCAGCACGTGTCTGTCAGGATCAGGGCTATAGGTGGACTTTGGTCAGGAAAGGAGGATAGCTTCAAAAACTTACTAATAACCTATAATTTAGTACTACCTCATTCCAAAGTTTTCTTCATGTTTAAGTTTTTACAGTTTAGGTTTTCAGAGAAGGCTAAACACATCTTGGTGAGATATTTCTGAACAGCCACAGTGAAATATCTGGTTGTATTTCTTCTTCTCCTTGTCTTTCTTTTCACATAAACACATGTGCTGTCAGTGCATAAGCAGTTACTACTTTTAGTAGCATAAGGAGCATGTGGAGAATTTTTATGGAAATCGGGCACTATTGGTCTCCTTTTAAAAATTGTTTGACAGTGCTTAAAGATTTGTGCTAACAATTATGATGTGTAAAACTCTAAGTGGCAGTTCTACATCTCACACAGCTCATCTATGAGCAAGTCTTCTTCATTCTTTGCTTCTAGACAGGGTCGGAGTTCATCATCTTCTGCTCCCCTGGTCCAGCCTCTCAAGCCAGGTCGTTGCCATCTCAGACCAGGGTCCCCTTAATACTCTGGTCCTCTCCACCCTCTCCCTTATGTGTGTAGTGTGTGAAGAATGGTTTGTAATAATGAGCCTCTAAGGCTAACCAAGGATTTCTCTGTTGTGTGAGAATGGGCTCCACCTCATCTGGCTCCATTCTCCCCTCGCTTGGGAATTTCTAGGCTCAGTGTGTCCTTTAAGGGTCCTCCCCACTCCTCAATGGGGTCTTCCTGAAAGTTCATGTGATTATAAACTAGACTATTAGTTTTCCTGAGCTCAATTCAACTTTGTATCTTAGACAACTAGTTGTCTTTGTTAGAGATAACTGTGTCCTCAGCAAATTAGTTTATGGAGAAAAACTGGAAAATCTTACTCAAATGTTTCAAAATGTCCAGACACTGATCTTCATGGAGGAAAAGAAAAAAAGAAAAAAGAAAAGAAAAAAGAAAAAAAGAAAAAGGAGAGCCATGACTGGCTGATTAAATATTTTCCCATCTTTGTGCCTTGAGATTGTTTAAATGCAATCCATGCTTTGTTTCTTAATCATATTTGTTCATTGCTCAAACAGTACAAACTTGTGTACGCTCTGATGCTTCTTTTTAGCTGAGTGCTTCCTCTTTAAGGGGAAGGCTGAGAAATACTAAAAATACTTATATTGTATAATAAATATCACAAAGTGAAATTCCCCTTGTGCATTTTGTAGGAAGAGCCAAGGCAGAGCTGCTCAAAGGACTGGCAGTCTCCATGCTGGGATCAAAGGGCAGGTGAGCCAGATCTCAGCCTGATAGTGGCAGGACACTATGCTCGCAACTCTGCTTCTAAATTCCAAATAAGGTCAAAATTCCTAGAACTGAGCTCCAAAGACCTGTTTCTCTCTATAAATATGATACACCAAAATTGAAGGGGTAGGAGGCCTAACACTATAACACATGGGCACTGGAAAAAGTCAAACAGAACAGAGTTGGGTAGGGGGGAAAAACCCCAGGAAGAAAGAAAACAACACGGACATCCACAAGCAAGGTCAGCATGGTAAGATGCATGCTTCTGTGACAACTTTGGCCTTAGCACCAACTCCGGATGGATCTGCAGGTGAACAAGACTCCCAGGCGATGCGGATGCAGAGTCAAGTTTGAGAAGTCTTAAAAAGAAACTGGAAAGAGGAGGTAGCTGTGGGCCACAAGGAGCGGTCCATTTTGTTGGTCCGGTCACAGTGTTTGCTCACTATTAAATACAATAAGTGAAATTTGTCCCAAGTCTGGTTAAAATGTAGCTATGGTCTCAATTCCTCTGCCTCTACCGTTGGCCTCCTGGGCCATTGAGGGCTTCTGGGGTTGTCATTCAGGTTGGGTTTTGTTTACAGCCAGCTCTACTGGCTGGCTGAAATGAGCCCTGGGAAACCACTTAACTTTTGATCGCTACTCACTTCTGTTTACTCTTCTTTACAAAAGGCCGAATGGCACTGGGCTACCCAGAGCTCAAATTAATTAATGTTTATAGCACACTTCAAGCCTTGGGGATAATAGCCTCTTTGAAAATGGGATGCAATTATCATTATGGCTAATGAAGCTTCAGCGTAGCTCCTCATGGGGGTGTGGGCACTGTAGCTGCCCTGGGTAAGAGAATCTAAATCAGGACAAATTCACCCCAAATGGTACTTTCCTTCTGTGATTACTTTATTGATGTTTTCCAGTTCTATCTATCTATCTATCTATCTATCTATCTATCTATCTATCTATCTATCTATTTATTTTTACTCTACGTGCTAGATTTAGCTGGATTGTTTCAAACTAGTTATGAACGGTGCTTTCCTCCAGCCTCATATGCAGCACTCCACAGCTTCCTTAGCAGGGCAGAGGGAGCCAGACAGCCTCAGAGAGAATCACGTAAAAGCGCGGCCGGGAGACCGACAGGGATGGTTCTTGAGTTGCTGAGGAGTATTAGTTGTCCTTGAGATTGATCAACTCCAGGACAGAATCTAAAGTTAATTGCAGTAGAGGAGACAGTCATGGAGTTATTGGTTTAGGAGAAGTACAGCTTAACATGACAAGGGGTGGAGGCAGAATGACTCCAAGTTGGAGGCCAGCTTGGGCAACATAGTGGGACCCTGTCTCAAAAAGCTAAGGTTGGGCTGTAACTAAGTGCTAGAGTACTGTCTTAGCATGCCCAAGATGCTGGGGCTTGCTCCCCAGCCCTGCCCAAAGGTAAAACAATAGTTTTTTTTTTTTTTTTAATTAAATCTACTTTTTTTTAAGTTTAGGAAAATAAGCTCATATTAATGTGTGCTGAGAGGAATCTTACTGCTTCATTCACTTAGAGTCTTTTTGAAGAGGGAAACTTTAGTTACAATAAACATATAGAACCTTAGGCACCTGTTTGCTGAGTGTCATCGATGTGACTGAGGTAATGCTGGGTAACTCTAAATGCTTTGAATGGGGCTACTATAACATTGCAGAAAGGGTGATATCAAAACAGTGGTTCTCACT
Source organism: Mus pahari (assembly GCF_900095145.1). Lineage (NCBI taxonomy): Eukaryota > Metazoa > Chordata > Mammalia > Rodentia > Muridae > Mus > Mus pahari. The sequence goes on along the minus strand of NC_034592.1, from coordinate 122,415,585 downwards.
GCAGAACACCATCAGGGAGCTAGAAACCCTGACACAGAGGTACACAGAAATACAGCAGTAGCTTGACTCTTAGTCTCTAAGAGTTCTGGGTCCAGGCCAAGCAGCTCTTCGAGTGTAGGCTCTGCCTGTTTCACACCTGACACATTCGTCACTCCAGATCCTAAGGCTTACTGTTCAGTTCTTCGATGAAAATCTTTTTTTTTTCTATCTCAAGCAAATAATTTTCTTGTATGTGTGTGTTTTCTGATTTTATTTTTAATATATTTATAATTAAAATGTAATTACGTCACTTCAGCCTTTCTCTTTTCCCCCCAATCCCCTCCTATGCTCCTTCTCTCCAACCCTCCCAAGTCTCCCACTTTCTCAGATTTATAGCCTCGTTTTCTTTAATTATAATTGTTACATATATATAATTTATATATTATGCGTATGTTCAAAAATTACAAGCTACTGTGTCCGTTTTTGTTGTATATGGTTTCAGGAATGACCACTTTGTATTGATTACCCAATAATGGAGCTCATTCCTGCGAGAGGTTATTCCCCACCACCACACACACACCATGCGAGTCGCCTGTAGTCTTCTGTCTAGCGGTGGGGGTGGGACTCCCCAAGAATCCTCCCCCACTTGCATTAGCCTGTCTATTGATAGTTTCATTGTTCCTGTCTTGTTTGTGAAGCCATTGCTAGGAGAGCATCTCACACGGGACTTCCTTCTAGTCTAACTATTACAATCTTTCCAGCCACTCTTCTGTGATATTCTCTGAATCATAGAGGCAGGAGCTGTGCTGCAGATGTGTCTAAAAACAGGGAGGGAACACCAACTGGGGAGGGAGGGAGGAAGGTCAGTACCAAAGGAGAAGGAGGGAGGATGGACAAATACCACCAAGGTTGCTGGATAAAACTTTAAGGAACCATTGTTTTGTATTTACCTGATTTATATCTCTTGTATACATCCTAAATGAAGTTATGTCGCTATTATAGCTGACATGAACCATACAGTAACAAAACTCTGGGTTCCAGGCATGAGAGATCTCCTTTTGAGTAATTGGTTAGGGCAATTTGAGTGCTCCAAACAATATAGGGTATTTCTGTTGTCCTTGGTGACCTCTTGGAAGTTGAAGGTAAGACCCTACTGCTGAAGACAATGAAATCTTATGGCATGAGAGACAAGGGTCTTGAGACAAGACAAGACTTAGATGATTCAAGATGGACCTAATCTGAAAGCCTCCTTTGGTCTAGCCTGCACAGTATCAGAGAGAACTGTGTAATCTGCCAAGGGAGGGAAACAGTTCTGCTGAGCTGTAACACCTATGAACTGCAACAAGAAGCAGGATGCCAAGATATCTAAAGGTGCAATGAGAGACACTCTCATGGTGGTGTTAACCAACAGCTGTCTAGTTGAACTTACAGGTTCACTCCATAGGAGAAAAAAATCATACCTAGTCCTGAAAATCTAGCCAGTTCCCCAGTGGTTGTGAGTTCATGGATTGTAGGAGAGAATCTATTACCACCGCTTTGATAGATGAGTGTAATTCCTAACTACATTCAAACCTTATCATTTTATCCACAGATAAGTATAGCTATCATTCCTCATCACATAAGCACAACAAATGAAGACTGTCACAGAAACCCACAAGTAGACACAAAGCAGAGATCATGGGGACTCCCATGCCAATAGATAACATCTTCCCTGAGAGTCTCAACTGGAAGGCCTTATAGCGGCTAAGATGGCTAATATGCAAAGTCAGTTTTGAACATAGTTGGAAAGTCCATTTGTGAGTTATTGTCTATTTTCGGAGGTAGTACCTTAAAAATATTTTTAAAGATTTATTTTATTATATATATATATATATATATATATATATATATATATATATGCTCTCAGAGGCCAGATGAGGACATTGGATCCCCTAGAACTAGGACTAGGATTACAGATAGTGGTGAGCTACCATGTGGGGGCTGGGAATTGACCTGAGATCCTCTGCAAGAGCAACAAGTCCTCTTAACCACTGAGCCACCTATTCACCCCTGCAGAGTCATCTCTGATAATCTTTGTGCTGTAAGATGGAAAATGGTCCTTCCCATCAAGGAGCATCCAAGTTACATTCAGAGACAAAACAGACTTCTTTTCTTTTTTCCTAGAGCAGTCTTGTGAGTGCAGGATCCGGGTTTTTTACATGTGCTAGTGAGGCTGAATTCATGAACGTGTAAAACACTGTGTATCGCTAGGGTTAAGGTTAGCATTCGTGTTAGAGTTGGGGTTGGGTGAATGTTATGGGTGGACTAGGGTTAAGATTAGACTTGGGTTAGGGTAGAATTAGGGTTAGGATGGGTTTAGTTTAGGTTGACAGTCTGGTAAGGGTTGGGTATGCATCCAGGGAAGGAGAAGTTGATAGAGGTATAGAATAAAATATGCCGTGTTGTTACTCAGATAGAAACCATTTATAATTAAAAAAAAAACAGGAGTAATAATAAAGACTTGTGGGATGGTATAGAAATCATAAATAAGTATTCATTTAAAATTGGTCAAGCAGGTATCTGTGATATTAAATGTTTGCAATGTATGAATGGGTCAAATGCATGTATCCTCTACTCTATTCATGTGGCATTGTACAGCCCACCCCACCCCCCATGTGTTGCCATTAGTAGCTAGGGACTTCGGTGGCAATTACATCATGAGAGAAGAGCTCTGAAGATTCATGCTTTCTGAAAAGAGACATAGAGACATTCAGGACTAAGGATTTAGCTCACTTGTCTGGCACATATAGTGCCCTGGCTTCAGTTTCCAGCTCTGAAAAATGGGGAACAGGATGTGCACAGAGAACTTATTATTTTCTCTTTTTCTCCCTCTTCCTTCTTATCTTTTGTATCCTTCTTTCATTTTCTCCTTTAATATAATGAGAAGTTGGCAGTCTACACCCTGGAACAGGGTCTTTGTGAAAACCAGACAGCAGTGTTACTCTGCTCCTGGACTTTCAGCCTTCAAAGCTGGATAAATAAATCCTCGAGTCTGTAAGCCTCCTAGCCTGTGGTACATGCTTGTAACAGTTTTGACTGATGACGCTCTTCCTACCCTTAAAACATGCAGGCATTCCCAAGCAACTAAATGTTTATTATACAGAGACTAATATTAAAATGACAGTATGAAAATATCCAGAGGCTTCTAATATCAACTGGTCAAAACTCTAAAGAGGATTTGTTCCTTCAGGGTAGATGGCAAGTTTAAAAACTTTTCTTTTGAAATACTTTCTATCTTAGAGAGGCCATAATTACAATGGCAAATACCTACAAGCAAAACCCTGTTTTGTTTCCTTCATTGTAACCAACGTATTTTTCAGCCAAATCAGAAATTAGGAACACATAGGGGTTAAGATTATTTAAAAACCTCTTGATAAGTCATCAGCCACAATAGAATTTGAACCTGAGAAATTTGGAAACAAATTGAAAAATACGTGGCTTCCTTCTTCTTTGATGATGCGAGGGAATCTTGAGTTTTAGAGAGCAAACAGGGAGCGTAGACTTTATCATATATGGTACATAGAGCATTCCTCTTGACCAGCCCAGGTTGTTCTCTTTCTGCACAGAACAGAGCTAATTGGAGCAAAGTGTAAGTAGGTTTTGAGCTGGTCTAGGCAAAGTCTTTGTCAGCAGATTGGAAAGTCTAAAAGTCATAGGAAGGATCAGAGTGTGCACTTTCACATTCAACTCAGTAGGGTTGTCAACTCTGAATCTTAGTTATATCACTTACATTACACAAGGTTGACCGTTCAGGGCTGTTACGGGGCACAGAAGCTGACAATTAATGGTGACTTCTTCTAGCCCAAAGCAGTATCTCTCCTTCCTTTATAGTTGTAATCATTGTTGGCTTTGTAGAGGGTCAGTTAGAGAGAGTTTTTGATCCAAATTTCTCATCATAGTATTTGATTTTTGAGTCATTGGCTTCTCCAGAGCTGATAGTCTTTGCTGAGTTGCATATGTGTTGGATGAATGGATGATTTTTTTTTTTTTTACCAAATAAATGAAGAGCCTTACATTTTTAGTGTGATATAAAAAATGAAATATAACAAACCAATGGCCAGGAAACACATTATAGTTCTTTTGTACAACTACCCCTGTCCTTCCAGGAACATGTAAGGTAGCTCATTAACCCACTGAGCATGCCAAAGATGTAGAGTCACCAGCCCTTGGCCACTCATACCTTTATTTTGTCTATTACTTATTTTGTGAACTATGCTTTCTGCTTTGCTATGAGCCAGTCTCTAATGAAGAATAGAGTTGTTGGATAGACTCCTTGGAGCTTAAATAGGTAAACAGCTGGTGATTTATTTGCACAATTCCTGAAACAGATCAGTGCTTTCATGACCAAAAGCACTATAAGGGTGGATTGGGAATTACTTAAAGTCTGCATTGAATGGCAGAAATATGATGTTGCCCACAAATAAGAACCGCATACATACTCTAAAACTGTCTGAGGGTCATATCAAGAAAAAAAAAGAGATGAGGTTATAAATATCAAACTCAGTATAACCGAAAATATTTCAACATATACTCAATTCAAAACTTACTAGTGATCTGGGTAGATGACTCACTAAGTAAAGTACCTGTTATCCAAGCTTGGAAGCTAGAGTTTGGGTTTCTAGGACCCACATATAGCTGAGCAGGTTGGCAGATGCCTATAATTCTAACACTTGGGAGGCAGAGCCAGGGATTGCTATAGAAATTTGGCTGTTTTGAAACAGTGAGCTCTGGGTTTAGTGGGAAATTTTGCTTCAAGAGATAGGGTGAAGAGCAATAGAAGAAGACACCCAATATCAACCTCTGGCCTCCCTTTACATCCATATCCACACATTTGTGTCCCCATGTGCAAGCATGTATACATACACACACCTGAACCCAACCCTGTCTTACTAGTTCTTTCTCACATTGTCTTCTAAGTCAAATCTACATTATATTCTGGGCATACATGCACAGACATATATGGCACTTCCCCCATGCTCCCCATCCGTACGTGGAAAGTGTCTACTATAGTGGAAGTTACAATTTTAGGTAGTAGAAAAATATTCTACTACATAAAGCCAGTCATTTAGAGACACACACGCCAGGTGGCGGGAGCAGCAATTAAGGAATGTCCTGAGACTGAGGATGAATAAAAGTTTAACAAAATTGAATTCAATTATAAAATGCCACAATAAATACAGCTAGATACCCACTTTACGATATATTTGTGCATTCTTGCTGGAAATTAAATTGCACCTTTAAAATGTTCACAGAATATGACCAGCCAGCATTTCTTATGAACCTCAATTAAAAGGCTAGTTCAGTATAGTTTAATAGCTTGTTACAATAGAAATGAACTCAGTGCAAAGCAGAACTTTTTTTTTTTTTAATGGCAGCTAAGTAAATGCATCTTGAACATATTTTTCTCTTTTACCTTCAAACACAAATTTATCACAGTCTCTCGGAGTATTTTGCTGATAAATATACTAATTGTAGGTTCTACTTTCTAATAGCATTATCTATCTTCAGGACAGGGCTTTGAGAAACATACATCTGGGTACCATTGCTTGTGTTTTATCTTTCTCTGGAGGCAGGCCAAGTCTGACCCTCAGCCCAGCAACATAATGAATTAATTAGAAACAAAGGTACCCTATACATAGGCAATGAAAACTCACTCAGAAATAACTTAAAAAGAAGTGTTGGATATATTCTGGAGTAATTGTCCGGTATACAACGTTCATGCCCATCAGCATTCTATTATCTATGTAAGACTAGTTTGATATGCATCTTTATTTTTATTCTTCAGAAACCAACTCCAAGATCAGAATAGAAGCAGAGAGGTTGATTTTGGTGTTGATTCCTGGAAGCAGGGGTAGGACCCACATCAGGAGGGCATGATAATAAAAACAAAAATACACATGTGCACACACACACACACACACACACACACACACACACACACACGCTACATGCACAGAAAGGATCATGAGCACCTCATCATGTTGTACCTCTCCAGATCTGCAAAGGCACATTTCATGTCTCAGAACTATCTCAGCTCTGGAGATATACATCCTAACCTATCTCTGCCACAGTCTTGCTGCTCCTGGGTTAGGGAAAAATGACTGTCATCCTATAGTGCCCACAGACAGAATCTCACTCAACTAGGGTCCAGAGAAAACCTCCAGACCAAGGGATGTGGGTGCCTGCAGTTGGCAGCTGATTGCTGCACATAGGAACGAGGAAGACCTGCACAGGAGGCCACTTCCAGCAGCTGTGTAACGCTCACCCTGCGAGTTCCCCCTGAAGTTCGCTTCATTGCTCAGTGCTTTAGAGTTTATCAAGTACTGCTATGGAAATTGTCTTATTTTATCCTTATGAGGCCCTTGAGGGGTGGCTGAGTGAGGCTTCCTAGTCATATGTTATAAAGGAGGAGTCCTACTGTGCTCACAGATGGTGAGGCAGTGCAGAGGCTTTGGTGAGATCCTGGCTGATTTCCTTGCATCCCGGCCCACCCTTCTCCTTCTGTACAGCTGTGCAGTTTGTTCTTCTTGTGGAATGGCTCCTGCTCTTAGGGATGGGCCTTGCTTGGTTGTCACCAATTAAATCATCATGTTCGAATAAACACCTGGCCAGTGAGTTGCACCAAAGTGAAACAGATGAGAGCATGCAAGTTGTCTTATTCTTTCTATTTTAAGTTTAACACATCCATGAGAAAACACTTAGCGCTGTAGTCTCTAGGTACCTTCATGTGTGTGTAAAGCAATCTGGCCTCATGATGATATCAGAATCGTAGAGACAGGTGGAGGGAAAAAAAACAGTACAAACTCCATAAAACTACAGTAAAACAAATGAGTTAACAAGCGTTCCCTGCCAGATTTAGAATTTCATTATCAAGGAAATTTAGAAATGACAGCAGCCTAGCTGGAAGAAAAAGAAGGAATTGGGTTTTACTTGGTTGAAGATTTAAAAAAAAAAAATACAACAGGCGAAGGACTAGTGGGCAGAGTGAAGAAACTCTTCCTATGCCCATTGGCGCTACAGCTATGGCATCTAGGTGCCTAGGGCAGGGTTTGGGAGCCTCTTATTCCAGGCAGAATTTATACCTGGAACTTATTTTTTCCCTATAGCCTCCTTTCTTGGAAGCATCTGGCTGCTTATGAGTGACCCTCATCCCCTGGAATAAGGATCCAGGAGTGTGAGAACCCAGCCAAAGCAAAGAGGGATGGTGACTACCAGGAAGACTGACTACTTTGAATACTGGAAATAGCCACCATTGTTCCCCTACAGCATAGATGGGGGGAACTTAGTGCACCGGGGAAATCATGTTTATTCTATAAAACATGGTAGGGTACAATTGTGAATATCTTCACAGAACCTAAGTGTCCTGTAAAACTTACAGAAGGCTCTCCAGAATAGATGGTTCTAAGGAGGGACAAGCCGGCAGGGGTCCCACAGAGTCCAGATGATAGCTCTTTGTGAGAGTTACTCTATATCTCAGTTCCATGTTTCACTCTGCATAGCTCCAAACCCTATTTAGGGGTTCTACACATATGTCTCTGAATGTATAGCCACAAAACCATGAGCAGCACAGAACCATGCGCAGCACAGAACCGCAGTCCTCAGTGCTCAGCACCCAGCCATTTGGGTCAAGAAAGAACTGCAAATCTGGAAGCAGCATTTTGAATTGCTTTCCATAAGATTAATTTACTTTATTTTCTAATTGTAGATAATTGCATACATACTTGTACATATATGTGTGTGTGCATGCAAACACAAAGACATGGACACACACATGAACACACACACACAATTTCCTACTTATGCAGAGAAAATGGGAAATGAAAAATTTAGACCTTTCTCTGTGCGTTTACATCAACACATTTAGTTTTTAAAGGATTTTTAAAAATTGTTTAATTGTATGTGTATGTCTATACGTATGGGTATGGGTACATGAGTACAGGTGCCTGTGGAGGCCAGATTATCTACAAGATCTACAAGAACTAGAGTTACAGGCCATTGTGAGTTACCCAACTAAGTGGATGCTAAGAACTGAACTTGAATCTTCAGCAAGAATAATATGATCCTTTAATATGGTCCTTTTATATTTAATGGGTGTGTATAAATGTATGTGCATGCATGTGTCTTTGTGTGTATTTGTATTTGTGTGTGTGCATGTGCCTATGGAGAACAGAGGACAACCTCAGATTTTATCTTCAGGAACAACATCCATTCTCTCATTGGCCCAGAGCTCATCAATTAGGTAGACTGGATGGCCAGAGGGCCCCAGTGATCTTCATGTCTTTACTTCCTCAGTGTTGGGAATAAAAGAGTTCACCCCCATGTCCAGCTTTTTTTTTTTCTTTCTTTTTGGTGGGGGGAGGGTTCTGGCATCAGACCTAGGCCCTCATGCTTGCACGGGAAAACACTTTCCTAACAGACCTGTCTTCCCAGCCTTTAAATACAGTTTAAATCTTTAGTTTGCAAAACTGATTATACTGTCAACAGAAATATGTGTATCTTCATAACTATCAAATAATAGGTAAGCACTTTTAAGTTAAATCCAAATAAATCTTAAATAAAAATATTAAAACTAAAATAAATCTCCTATTTGTAGAAACTTACATTTATTTCAAACATTTAGCTTTTAGCAAAATACTGTGGTTCCTTTTGCTAGACCTCTGTAATATTCCTTCTCACTTGCACTTTTATATATATTTTTTAAATCTAGCTCTTTGAATTAAACTCTGAGTGGATTTGTTTTTCACACTCAGTCTTTATTAGGCTATGACTAACCTTCTGGATTAGCCACCCATTAAGATTGTGCTTTCAAGCATCCCTTTACGTTACTAAATTTTATTTCACACACCGATTGTTTCTTCTTTGTATCTTCAATTGTGCCTGTAGAATTTTCGGGCCCTGTCTATTGGGAGATGTCTAGAGAATTTTTCAAATCTGTTTCTACTCCTCTTGCTCATTGTGAATCATTTCTCCACTGAGTTTTGGCCTCTTCCAACCACATTACAACAAAGGACATATTGAATATTAATTTATTTTTCTTTAACATTCCGCAATAGCCAGGCGGTGGTGGTGCACATCTTTAATTCCAGCATTTGGGAGGCAGAGGCAGGTGGATTTCTGAGTTCTAGACCAGCCTGGTCTACAAAGTGAGTTCCAGGATAGCCAGGGCTACACAGAGAAACCCTGTCTCGAAAAACAAACAAACAAACAAATCTGCAATAAATATATGCAAATCAAACTCATGAGGTTATGTTTTCTCATAATCATTTTTTCCTCCATCTAAAATCTAGACAGAAAAAAAACTTCATTTTACCACTATATTAATTAGTTAGTGGAGCCTAACTTCTCACTTGTGACTTGGTCCAAGTCCTCACTGTTTTTTATTATGTAGTCATTAAAGCTCCATGTTCTGGGGACCAGGGGGTATAGTTTCAGGTCCTCTGTTACAGTTTAAGTTTTCAGTTTCTTCACTTCTCACCACCACTGATTTTCTAATTTCCTACAGGTTAGGTTTCCCCACATTTAAATGAAGGTGACAGTGGTCTAGTAGTTCTCTCTGTAGTGGGAACCTTTCTGATTATTTAGACCATAGTATTAACAAAAACTAAGCTTTATATAGTGAAAGCTCTTAAATATTTCTTTTAGAAATAGATTATATTAATTGTACAAAATAGCGGCTTTCATTATTCATATGAGGCTTTTGAAATTATAATTACGCCATTTCCCTCCAAGTCCTCCCATGTACTCCTCCTTACTGTTTTCAAGTTCATGACCTCTCTTGAAAAACTGCACATATAATGTTACTTTTATGTATGTATGATTATTTGGTACTGGATAACCAGTTGCTATCCCCTTCTTTCTGGAGGACTGTATCTCCCATGCTTTGCATTCCTTAGTTGCCTGTAGTTGTTCGCCTAAGGTTGAGGGCTCCTAGCTTTCCCCTAATTCATATTAGCATGCCCATTGGTGCCCTTCTTGCACAGCTAATGTCTAGGGAGCCATACTGGTGAGACTTGCTAGGTATAGCTTTTGACATTCTCAGGAGACACAGCCTCAACAAAAGCTTCCTGTTCCTGGGTCTCTTACAATCTTTGCACTCCTTCTTCCATAATGACTCCTCTTACACAAATGTACATATGTCCTTCTCCCCCTTGAGTACTTTTTAAACAAATGTTCGGAAGTGGGGTTGCACATTTGAGAGATCCACTTTTAATATCACACATAGAAATGATAAACACCATAGAACACACCATAGAATACTGAAAGGGTTTTCTTCTTTGCAGTATTTTATAATTCAAGAATAGAATAATGAGCATGAGATAGCTTTGAAATAATTTCTTAAACTTGTTTCTCTCTTGTTCTAAGCTTTATCACTCTACAGAACATCTGTTTCATCATAAACTTCGGAAGTATAAATCCAAAATATTAGAATATGCCCACAGGATTATGTGGAGCAGAAACTCCATGAAAGTCTCCACCTATATATTCTTACTTCTACAAGGTGAGGACCTGACACATATAAATTCTCTTGTCCTATCAATCACATGTATTCATGATGAAGGCTAGATGGTGGAAACAGGAAGGCACTTCACAGGGATGGGGGCAGAAGCACATTTTTGTATGCGCTGTTATTTTTTAGTGTCTACTTCTCCTGACTCTAAAACTGTCACTGAAGAGTAGCTTTGAACCAGCTGCAGAGCTCTGAAAGGTCATAACCCAGGAGCAGGGCACTCTAGGAACGTGTGCATGGAAGATGCAGATGGGTAAACAAGCCATAAAGTAGACTGTGGTTTCTCTTTTCTAGCATTTCACTAGAGAGCTGACTCCAGGCTATTACCCTGTGAAAGTGAAATTTAAAAGAGCCAATCTGAACCAAAACCTCTTGCTTGCTTTCCCCATAACTAATGAAACCCAGGAGTGTCCTGCAGTGAGGTGTGACAATCCGGAGAGGCAGGGGGAAGATCACAGAGGTGAGAAGATTATCACCTCTCTTTTCATATCCCAAGGAGCATATGGGCCAGACAGAACACACTCATGGATCTGGTCACCAGGACACCACGGATGCAGTGTCACCTCCTCTCCACACAAGCTTTTCTAAGGTGTCTTTGTTGTAAGCATGCACAAGAGATAATTACCTTGGAAACTGTGACCAGAACTATAGCATTTCTGAGGAACTCAATGAATGTATCCAAGGGTAATGAGATGGAAAGTTGGGGTGAATGTCTGGGTGTGCAGCTGTGGGTAACAGACTAGGTGTGGCCTCTGTGAATGGAGAGAACTTACAGGCCTTCATTTTTCATATAAGTAAGTGAAGTGGGTCCAGCAGCAATATTGGAAAAATAGCTGGATCTCTAGGTACTGGAGGACTACCTTTTGGACCATGGAATCAGGATTGTTTTACTCTCTCTAAACGTGTCCAGTCGTCAGAGTTAAGTCAGCCATCACGCAGGGATAACTAGCTGTCTCGTCCACTTTTTCTTTTCCATAAACTGGAATAGGAGCCTCAGTCATGCATGCTGGAACCAAGGCATCAGAGTTGGTAGACCCACAGGTTAGGAATACCATGGACCTGGAGTATCAGGAGGATTTACAACCAGGGATTCCAAATTAGAATTCCATTTGGAGCAAAATAGAGCCTCACCCCCTTTAAAAGACTATATATGATTATTCTGAGGGATCGTTGCCTGTTACTGAATTCTGCTCTTGGTTTCTTGGCTACTGTGTCTTCTTTTAGCTTGGAAGTATTTATTGGAATATTTGTAAGTGATTTTTTAAAAAAAGAAAGATATATTCATGTTAAAAATCTAAGCATGATGCCAGAAGCCAGTAATTTCAGCTATTTAGAAAGTTGAGGCAGGAAGGGTACAAGTTAAAGGCCATCCTGACTTTATAGGGTCAATGTTAGGTTGGCTTGGGCAACTTAGCTCACACATAAAAATAAGTGAAAATCTGATTGTAGTTGTCTAGAGCCTTTTCTTGGCACACACACACACACACACACACACACACACGTTTGTGTTCGTGTGTGTGTGTGTGTGTGTGTGTGTGCATGCTCCTATTTTGCTCTCCTTTTATTAGGTAGAATTTTAAATTGAAACTCATTTCCTGTGAATTCTGCCGACATTGCTTCTCTGCCTTCTAGCATCAGATTTTGTAATACAATCTGTATGAGGGACCACAAACAAGAAAAGTGCAAAAGACAAGCAGGCAACGTGTGTATGAAAAAGGGCTGTCCTTTTTAAATGTCCATCAGACATCAACGAGAGTCACTTTTTCTATTGATAATGATTATAAAATGCTAGTGGCATTGGTGCACGTGGAAGGAATGTCAAGGGGTGGGGAGGTTGATATGAACTGTCTGAAGGACATGCTTGTAACATTCAATAGTAAAACCAGTTACTCCTACTGTTTTATGTGTGATTATTTCATTGTTTCTCTTGCTATAAACACCAAAATCCTTCTGTTTATTCTTGGGAGCAAACAATTCCTGGAGACATATATATGTGAAAACCTTTTAGTCTTCCTAGCACCTACTAGCCTGTTTCTCCTGGTTTTGTTACAGCTCCAGGGAAACATTTTTTTTTTTTTTTTTTATTATGTACTTGATTTCTTTTCTTTGTTCCACGTTTCCTAGTCATCCATTTTAACTTATCAGATGGATGTTTGCGCTCCTTATTGATAGCCTGCATCTTCACATCTTCTCTCATGTTTCCCTTTGTTTGTTCTTTGCTTTATATTCTAAGGGATATTTAGATATACATCTCTGTTTTCTATTGATTTATGTTCATCAAACACTTAAATGCTAGGTAATTCTTAATTTTCTTGAGCTCTGTTTTCTTTTTAGACAGCATATCCTTATGTGTGTATCTTGATAAGATTAACCTACATGGTTCATATCTGGAACATCCAGAAATTTCTCCTTTCTTCAAATTGTCTGTGTCTGCCAGTGAACATTTTCCCTTTTCACTTTGGCTACTCATTTGGCTGTTGCTAATCTTCCTCAAATATCTGAAAATCCCTGGACTTCTATCCTTATAATAAAGGGCTGTACTGATTAATGCAAATTAATGTTATGTTTCCTTTCTGTTTGGCACTTATAAATAAAACGTGTAATAAAAATTCAACTTATTTTTTTCAAAAAGTTTTCATCTTATTACACTTAGTGGATGCACTTTAATAAAATATTTTAATTTTTTTCTGTGCAATATATGGGTATGTAGGAGTTGTAGAATCATTTATATGGGAAATATATAATGTTTACCTGGTCCTACTTAGATTTTCTTATTAATACAATATTTTATAAATTTTTATTTTGAAGGTGCACTTAACATTTGTAGAGTCAAAAAGTCCTCATAGCTATTTTGTCAGACTTTTTTTAGTAGAATTAAGTTATACACACACACACACCACATACACATACATGCATACATACGTACATACATACATATATACATCAACATGCTACTTTATATACAGTGGAAAATTCATTTTGTTAGAGCAGTCTATAATTTGTGGCAGTGTTTTATCGATGTTTTATGTGTGTAAATTTCTTTTAAAGACGTGTATAAATTATGTTAAGTGGGTACTGACAGGGGCATGGTGCAGGGCAGACTGATCTCACCACCTTTAAGATGCAGGGTAGACAGACCTCACCACATTTAATCCACTACTACTCTGCTCCTTTTGGTCTTCCTTACAAATTTTCTCCATGCATGCTTTGAATCTGGAAAAAACAAACTTTGGGGCTGGAGAAACAAAGAAGCTGCAATTTCCTTGCCTTAGTCCTTGGCCCGTGAGGAAGTAGAGAACACATCTTGGTGATTGGAGCCAGACTTACCCTTGGCCATGGGCATTGCAGCCGACCCAAACCTAATTAAGAAAGATCCTGAATAAACTTGGGTGTGAGCCAAAATCACTAGTCCCTTCAATCAATATTTTTGATATAAAAATTAGCATCTGGCCTGAATAAAAGGCCGTACTGTTTCATGCTGCAGGAAAAAAAAAACTCTTTTCCTTCTATTCTGACCTTCTGTTAGGTATTTTACTGATTTATTTTGATGATAAGGTTTTGGTGCAGTTGACTTGCAAATTTTGGCTTTCAGCTCCTCATTTGAACCGAAAGCTGAAAGCAGAATTATAATCACAAGTCCTACCTTAATCCCAAACTGGCATAGGCATCAACCTTTTCCAACAAGTAAACTGGCTTGACTTGTTCTTTCACTTTTGATTGAGTTACCTTTGCTAATATGCAAAGATTAACTGAAATAACCCCCAAAAGAAAGTCCCTTTTGTAAGGAAGAGAGCACGTGCCTAGGTAAACAAACGTACCACCAGAGTCCTGGAACTCCTCTTTATGCTCTGTGAATGAATACCAAATAAATCAAGAAATCTCTGTTAACTTATACAACAATGCCCGGGAGACTGTTCACAGAAGTGCTTAGCACTGTGTCTAAAGAGGGCTGGCTGATGAGCTCTCAGGACATCACATACCTATTTTAGAATGTATTCTTAGTTTTTAGCCATGGAGCCCACCACTTGCCAAGGGGAAAGAGACAGCAAGGGTTCGTGTTTGATTCATCTTGGTGCTGATGTTATTCCAAAGAGTTGTATTTTAATGAGGTTGAAAGGAGGAACAAATTAAGACATCATTGCCTTTTCAAAAGACTCCAGGAAATACTTAGTCATGAAATGAAATGATTTCCAGGGTTCACTTTAAAGCAATCTAATTCAAGGGAGGGTGAAAGGGAGGGGTGAAAAACCCAATCACGAAGTGCCAATGCTTTGAGCGTGCGGATAGGTGGATTAGGTTCGCGATGCTATCCTATTTTACTGTTTATATTTTCCATTATTAATTTTAAGTGGTTATCTCAGAAATGAATCTTAAATGATAGGTGAGAGGAATCCTCTTCAACGTAACAGAATTAACTTACTTGCCCTGACGCCCTGTCCCTATGCTTCTTCCTTGGAGCTTTGTTTGGTCAATGGGAAGCTCATTTTGTTCCTTCAGTTTGAATTAATGCTAAGGGACATCCTAACTTCCTGGCTCCACATGGATTTGACTGAGATCTGTGCTATCAATCAATGCATGATGATTATACTATTTTCTATTCATTGTCCAACCATCAAGTGTGGTTTCAGCGGTCTGCTGCTGAAACTTTAAAAGCTAGGCATCCAGCCCTGTGATTTCTAGTGTTTTCTAATTTCTGGGGCGCCACTTTTCCCAGTGTGGCCACTTCTAAACTCCCATTGTGATGTCACTGAAGGATGTGGAAGGAGCTTTATACACCTGTTTCTCAGGAAAGTATTCGCTTCTCTAGCTATAGCTACCTCCACCAATTGCCTCCAGTAAAATTCCTAGATGCAAGTTTCTACTCCAATGTCCCCCACAGCCCAGATTGACACCAACATGAAAAAATTTATGATCTCTATACTGTCAATTTTAGTGATGGATTTATTAAAGTAACATTTTATAGGCAGAATAAAGTGAAACTGGTCACCTCAAATGTTTCAGTGGAACATAAACTTTATGTTCACACCCCATATACTTCATTTTATAATACTACAGTAGTTGCCTAGAAATAGTCTACTCTGTGTGTGTGTATGTGTGTGTGTGTGTGTGTGTGTGTGTGTGTGTGTGTGTGTATGTGTGTGTATGTGTGTGTGTAGGCCAGAGGTTAACATTAAGTGCTGTTCCACGGGAGCTGTACACTTATTTTTAGAAAGAGGGTCTCCCATTAGGACCTGGAGCTCCCCAATAAGGCTAGGAAGCTTGGCCAGCAAGTCCCAGAAATCCACCTGCTTTTGCCTTCTCAGCTCTAGGATTATGAGCATATACCACAATGCTTGGCTTTTTATGTAAGTGCTGAACTTTTGTGTAAGTAAGCTCAGATAGATCCTCATGTTTGCATGGGAAATGCATTACCAATGAGCTCTCTCGTCAGCACCAGGGAAATACTCCCTTCCTGATTTATAAACCACTACACAGCAGAGTGTGTGTAGACAATAGACTACACATACATTTTTACTATTTTCAAAATTACGATTGCCATAAATCAAAGTATGTATTCAAGATAGTTCAAGAATTGATCAGATCTTAGCTTTTAAAACAAGAGCTAAGATTTTTATGTCTTTGCTACCTCTGAAAGAGGATGTAGAGGATCATCGAATGTTCAAAGAGCTGGCAAGAGTAACATCTTTCCACAAAGCTGTAATAGTTGAAGGTTGGGCTTTTCTTTTTAAAGGTATGGAGAGATGGGAGGTCAATGTTAAAAAAGAAAGAAAACAAATACAAGGGAAAAAGAGAAAACAGACATTCCTTAGAAAATGGTTCATTGAGAAGGGAAGGAAGTGCATGGACTAAATTCACTTCAGTTTACTAGTATAAACACCCTTAAACATCAACAAAGAATCAGAAAAGTTCCCTGCTATGTTATAGGAGCCAACTGGTCTACCAAGAGCTCTAATAATCGTTTACAAATTCTGGCATCCAGTGGAATTACCTGGAGAGGCTTGTTAAAATGTAGTCCCCTGGGCACCACTGCAATCAGATTCAGTGGTGGTCTGGTGTGAGTCACATGGTTTGTCATGTTAACAAGCTTCCTAATAAATTCTGAAGCCTGTGGTCTCTGTCAGACTGAAACGTGTTGAAACTATCATACCGCGATAAGATTGAAGATAGGACTTTGTCATTTTTTCATTATACAAAATTTTCTTCCTTACAAATATCAGTCTGAAACCTTCAGCTTCTGTTTTCTCATAAGCTCAATTCTAGAACATCTATCTCTCAATCAGTCAGATAGTCATCTCTCTATTGATTGCCTTGCTTCCTTTCTAAAAATAATAATAAAAGAATCCATACATATGTATGTGTGTGTTTGGGTACCATACACATAAAATGGTTGGGATATAAAACACTATAATTCAGGAATCCTTAATCCCAGCAGACTCAACCTCTAATAAAAGTCTGTATTTTTTGAAGTTGAAATCAATCTTAATTAACCTTAGCAGTTGAGGATTTTTTTTCTTCTAAAACTCAGCATTTCTTATAATTCACAACTTTCTATATGATCTATAGTCATATTGCTACCTGATGAATTCAGGATCTCTCCTCACTCAGGAAGTACTCCATTGGAATTGTAGTTCTCCTAAGTGTGTATTCATCATAGACTCTGACAAAAGTAAGTCTTTTCTATGCATATGAGAAGATAACAAGTTGCTCCAGGACCTTCAGATCTTAATGAAAAAGGAAGCACCTCTTCCCTGTTCTGTGTGCTAGGCAGGAAAAATCACTTCTTTATGGCGAATTGAATTTGAGTTCCTCCATGCAAGTAATAAGCATGGGCCTTCTTGCCCGGGAAGATACCTGTCCTTCTGGTGGCTTAAAATCTTAGAGCAGGTGTGCCACTCTAGGAGATCACAGACTAGCGAAGAAGGGGATGCCTACTGCTTGGTGGAGCTCGGGTGCAAGCTCCTTCTGCCATCTTTACCTCCCATCTCCTGTCTTGAACTCCGGGTATTCTGCATTTTCTTTAGATGATTTACTAAGAACAACTTCATTGGATACACATATTAAAAAGAAAAGACCTACGTATCTTACTATCTTTATGCATCTATAAGACATGCATTTTCTCTGCAGAAGTAATGCTGCACCAGTTCACTTGGAAGGATTGGAGCCCAGTTATCAGATCAGTCTTCAGACGGGCAGCTACCTGTGTCTATAGTACCCATTTCTTTTTCTCCTTCACCACAGCATTCCTTTAGTTTTTCACCATTTGTGAAGCACTTTATAACTGGAAACTGCTTTTTAAAAAGATTTATTTTTATTATATTTTAGCTATGTGTATGTGTGCAAGTCTGAGTGTGGTGGTTTTGTTCACGTGAGTTCTGGTACCCACAGAGTCCAGAGCCATCAGATAGCCCAGGGCTGGAGTTACAGGTGGTTCTGAACAATCCAACCTGAGTGCTGGGAACTAAACTCAGGTTCTCTCTGAAGGAGCAGCGAGGGAATGCTCTCAACTGCTGAGTCATCTCCCCAGCCCCATGGGATTCACTAAAAACACTATAATCCATCAGTGGGCTATACTTTTTAAAACGCTTCACACAGTGATCACTTTCTTCTTGAATGGTCTTTGAGCATCAGTGTTGGCCTGTCCAGCACTGTTGGTTGTTGCAGGTTGAATTTCTGTCTCCCTGCACAGCTTGAAAGCTTGAGCCCATCTGTGTCACACAGAGCCAAACCTCTTTTGAAGTGATTTGTTTACAGTGTCATTTGATGGAGTGGAATGTTCTGTAACTCATTCGAACTGTTACAGAAGCTTGGCTAAAAGGTCACCACTGCTCTTTGGAGTTTCCAAGTCTGGGCACCATCTGGGAGCTTGTTAAAGATAAGGTTTTCCACTGGCTTTTTCCATACCAACTAGAACCAATTAGCAGAGGACTAATTTTTCAGAGATGAGTTTGTCGTTTTGTGTGTATGAGGAAGGTGAATCACAGTTACACAAAAGGGTGCAATGCCACTTTTTCACCAAATCTGAGTAGGGTGTGCCAGGGAGGATATGATTAACTGGACCTGAATCTGTATAGCCTTAAAAAAGACTTTTAAATACCTTAAATAATGAACCAGCCCATTTTTAAGTGTAATTTGGGAACATGTTGTAAGGGAAATTGAGTTTCACTATGTGCTCAGAATTCAATAGAAAAATGGAAAGATATTCCTTAAAGCAACAAAGGCCAAGCATGCTAAGCTCACTCTGCATAGCACCAGCATCATTTGGGTCGGTTTAATTTTATAGTTTTAGTCTAGGTCCAAAACTGACTTGTGATTGCTTTTCTTCCTCCTCTTTAGAAAACAAGAGTCACGATCTTTCCAGTCCTTAAAGCTTAACAATAAAGTTGTAGCAGGACATCAAGAGGAAAAGGACGGTTTGCTTCAAAGACATCTCTGCTCACCACGGGTCAGTTCTGCATTCTCTCCCAAGCATTAACTGTGTCTTTTGACACCTGTCTTTGGAGAAAAGTCCAAATGTGACAAACAGAAGCAATGTTGCCTCTGCCTTTCCTGGAGCTTCCCACGATACGTATGAACAAGGGACACAGATCCTCTCTGACACTCTTTTCCTTATGTGCAGATGGTACCCAGGAAGATTATCAAGCTAAAATTCGAAGTCCTTCCATTTTAGTTGGAGTCCTTGAAAAGACCTGACCCAAAAGCAACTGAAACACAGGGTCACTGCCATTTGCATGCATGTGTGTATTTATAGCAAAGGAGAGGGAGAACTTAAATCTAGAATTATATTCTTTTGCTTTGTAGCAGCAGGCTTGAGACATTAAATAAATGATTATTTCCCTTTTCCAATTAAGCTTGTTTGGAGGATGAAATTGTCCTCAGAAGGGGTAAAATACAATTATATTACTTTCAAGAGAAAGAGGGAGGGAGGTCTTTCTGGTAGTCTTTATGTTCCATTTGGAGTCAGGAAACTTAGGCTTCTGGTTGAGAGTGCGTCTCTTCAAAGCTTGTTTCATTGTCAAAACCCTCCTTATTGTAGAGTATAGCATTCCCTGACTTCTTGAATGGGAAATATTTCACGTTCAGGAGATCACCAAGTTTATCAACGACTTCCAAAACCTGCAATGAGAGAAGCCCTTTGTAAGTTAGCTTTCAACTCCTCAGTAGTCCACTTTGCAGAGCCCAGGTTAATGGTCAGCTTTCCAAAGACCCATGGTAATGGTTTTCCAGCAAAAATCCATGGCATTAGGTTTTGGTTTGTAAGTCCTAGAAGAACTTTAATTAACTGGTCTCTGGGGCTACATGTATGTGTAGAGGTGTACATGCATGTGTGTGCACATGTGTATGATGCCAGAGGACAACCATGGGTGTCAATATTCAGGAGTCATCTATCTTGTTTATTGAGACGGGGTCTCTTGCTGCTTTGCGGCTTGCTGGCCAGTGTGCTTCAGTAATTCTTCTTTGTCTGCCTCCCGAGTGCTGGCATTACAAGCACATGTCATTATACTAAGCTTTTTAAAAGCGGGTTCTGGGAACTGAACTCAGGTACTCATGCTTACATGTAAGCATTTTTATCAATTGAGCTAATCCCCCTTAGCATTCTAGAGAAGTAATGGATGACAGTTCTATCTAATGTTCTAACTCAACATTGTGAGTGTTCTGTCTTAGGAGTGCAACGAGAGGGACTTAAGACCTCTGACCCATCTAAACCTTTTCTTTATCTTAAGACATGAATATAACCTCATAGAAGAAAATGATATAGGGTTGCAGAATGCATTTGAGATTATGTCTCCAAATATAGTAAACCAACAAAATAGGCTGTTTTTGGGTGCTAATAGCTACCTCTTCAATCTGCCCAAAACTTACTCCCAACACTCATTTTAAAAATACTTATTTCTACACTCTTAGACTCACAAAGAATCAAGGCCACACACGTTTCAGTTTTATATTAAAATCCTTGCCGAGGTATGGAAGAGTACAGTAGAGCCATGGGCATCTTTGAGATGGGTTAGAAGGGAGGACATTCTTTTTCTTTCTTTCTTTCTTTCTTTCTTTCTTTCTTTCTTTCTTTCTTTCTTTCTTTCTTTCTTTCTTTCTTTCTTTCTTTCTTTCTTTCTTTTTGGTTTTTCGAGACAGGGTTTCTCTGTATAGCCCT
>NC_034592.1:122386110-122394905 GCF_900095145.1 Mus pahari | reverse complement strand
TCCCTCCCTCCCTCCCTCTCTCTTTCTCTCTCTTTCTTTCTTCGAGACAGGGTTTTTCTGTGTAGCTCTGGCTGTCCTAGAACTCACCCTGTAGACCAGGCTGGCCTCGAATTCAGAAATCCTCCTGCCTCTGCCTCCCAAGTGCTGGGATTAAAGGCATGTGTCACCACTGCCTGGCAAGGGAGGACATTTTCATTGGGTTTACACTGGAGGTGATTTTAAGGAAGCAGACATGTATTCTCCTTGGATACTACCAAGAAGTCAGTGGCTGGGTATGTGTTTATCATCTTTCTCTCAGAAGAGTAAAGGAAGTTAGAGCTGTCGAAGGAGCCAGAAAGTGAAGATGTTGCACTAGCCTGTGTCTTTTCTGTTTCCAATCTGATCTCTGAACGATACCTCCCCCTTTCTCTCTTTTCTTTGTGGATTTTTTGCACATGTGTGTGTACTCACATGTATACACACACATACAAGGCATACACATATGTGCCCAAAGGCCAGACATAGGCCAGACCAAAACTTTCTGTATTGTTCTTCACTTTAATTTTTGAGACCAGGTCTCTCACTGAACTTGAAGGTTACCAATTTAACAAGTTCCTGGGCTCTGCCAAGGTGTGCTTCTCCAGTGCTAGGATTGCAGGCACTCATGTTACCATACCCAGCTTCTTACATGAATGCCTTGAATCCACGCTCAGGTCCTAGTGCTTTCAGACTGACAGCGAGCACTTTGCCAACTCCCCATCTGCCCAGCCCTCCGACTGCTTTCGTGTACTATTGTTTATATCTATGAGTGTTTACATCCAGTTGCTACCTTAGCCCCCTAACTGGTGAACAGGTTCAAGTTTCACTCTTTGTTATCTTAAACAACGGCTCAGGGGTTTACACTGCCATGCATGTGTGATCTCAGGAGTAACTATTAAGTTGATATAGCAGCACTCCTAGCATGCCAGGTATTTTATAGCAATGAAGAATTTGTCGACGTGAGCCCCCTGTCTGGTTACTACAGAGTCAGCTATATTTGAGGTCTTAATGCTGTTTGGATAAGGAGGGGTAAGATGCCTTCTCTGCTATCCACTTCATTTCAGTCACCTTTTGAAGCTTCCTCCCTGTTCATTTTCACGTTGTAAGGTTTCCTTGTTGCTGTCTCCTTGTTTCCTTGTGTAAACAGTACAAGCCTTCCTCTAGCTTCCTTCCTTCCCCCCCTCTTCTTTCCCCCTCTCTTTCCATTTCTCCTTCCATTTCTTTCCTTCTCTCCCTTTCTGTCTCTCTCTCTGGTTTTCTCTCTCTACTCTCCTTCCTCTGTCAGTCTCTGTCTCTGTCTCTGTCTCTGTCTCTGTCTCTGTCTCTCTCTCTCTCTCTCTTAATGAAATGTCTCTATCTCTGTTTCTGTCTTTGTCTGCCCCCCCCTTATGTCCCCTCTGTCTCTCTGTTGCCATCTCTCTCTCTCCCTAGCTCTGTTTCTCCCCTAGCTCTTTCTCTCTCACCTCTCATTGCCCCTCTTCTGTCTCTGTATTTGTCTCAGTCTCTCCCTTCCCCCACCTGTTTCTCTCTCCTCCCTCCTCCCCACATCTGCATCCATCTCTCTCTTTCTCTCTGTAGTGTGTATGTGTGTAATTCAAGCTCAAAGGATACTTTTCACCCTTTTATTCGTTGTGCTTTTCTTCTTGTTCCTTGCATTCTCATAAAACCGCCCACTCTAAGGAACACTGAGCTCCCAGTAATTGCTAGTCTAAAAGTTTCTTCTCATCTCTTACCCTATTTGAACTTTCTTATATTTAGGTAGCTTTTCCATCTTTTTTTCTCTGGAAACTGTTTGATGTTTAGTGTACTATAGTAGCACACATCCTTCCTAGCAGTTTTAGCTCTACCTACGTCCTACCTATTTCCCTCTCGCAATTCCATGTCTCAGGACGTAGGTGTTCTCCTACAGTCTGCCTTTCCCCTGACCACTGTTGTTTCTTTCTCAACAATTAGATCTTTTATCTTTGGCTTGAACATGCCCACAGTTCCATCAATTACAGTAGTTCTAGGTTTGGAATCCTTCCTGAGTTCTAGAATCAGTTTTTACTTTTATCAAAAGTCCAGAGGCACATACATACTCTTAGAGTACAGGTCTGAGTTTGCTGTATTCCTGCACTCTTATTAAAGATGCTCTGACACATACTCTGCATTTCCTCTCATGTACCATTTGCCCATCTTTCTGTTCCCCAAGCCTGGAGAACTAGAGAACTACCCTTGGTGTTCTCTGCTTAGCCCCCATTTAATCACTTGTGAGCCTTGACAAGTCATGTATTCATAGTGTGTAGTTGTAGATTCATCTTTGAATTGTTGTTTCCATTGTCACTGGATGGA
The DNA here is from genome assembly GCF_900095145.1 of Mus pahari. NCBI lineage: Eukaryota > Metazoa > Chordata > Mammalia > Rodentia > Muridae > Mus > Mus pahari. The sequence goes on along the minus strand of NC_034592.1, from coordinate 122,392,556 downwards.
AACAACTTGTCAATTCTTATTTAGTTTAGATGACTCCATTTCATGTCCCTTTCACCGGGTCCTTTCCTCTCTAACCCTCTTGTCACACCTACTTCACCATGACTGATCTTGTTTCTCTAGTGGTCAGAAAGACCCAGTGATGCTTCATAATTGTTATTTAACAATGCCCATTTGAAAAGTCACTTTCCATGTAAAGATTTACTACTCTAATAATGAACCTCACTTTTGTGATCCCACAGAGTTCCCTGTTTTCTTCTCATGGTCAACTTATTCTGTGTGGAATTATCATTAGTTTGTTATTAATCTAGCTTGTCAATATTGTCTCATCTTTTTGTTCCAGGTTTTGAATATGATTCATATACATCATTGTTTATGAAAATGCATTCATATTATAGGATAGTTAACTTCAGACTGATCATGATGGCTTAGTGTCCTGAAAACTTAAAATGAAGTGGCAATAAAATACATTTTAAATGGCTACTTCCTCACTAAGTGTGATTGATATTATATAGAAAAGGTCTTTATCATTTTTCTATAAATATTGTCTAATTCAGCTCATATTTTATTACAGAAGCTTTTGTACCTGCAAAAGAACCCCACAAAAAACAAAAACAAAAAAACAAACCCCAAAAAATCCAAATAAACCCACAAACAAACAAACAAACAAACCAGGCTGTGATGCTTAAAGTGCTTGTAAGAGGAACTTCACTTTTCAAAGCAGACAAATAGAACATTTGACTGCTCAGGCTTTTCTTTTCTTTTCTTTTCTTTTCTTTTCTTTTCTTTTCTTTTCTTTTCTTTCTTTCTTTTCTTTTTTTTCTTTTTTTTTTTTTTTTTTGGCTTTTCGAGACAGGTTTTCTCTGTATAGCCTTGGCTATCCTGGAACTCACTTTGTAGACCAGGCGGATCTCGAACTCAGAAATCTGCCTCCCAAGTGATGGGATCAAAGGCATGTGCCACCATGCCCAGCTCAGGCTTTTCTATGAAACCAAAATTCAGATTTTAATCAAGCCTTGAGGAATTGGATTTTCTTTTCTATCTGCTGATTTGTGCACACTGTTGAATATTGCTGACATACCACAGTGGGTTTTTTTTTGTTGTTGTTGTTGCTGTTTATTTGTTTTCTGGTTTGTTTGTTTTCTTTTTTTCAAATATTTAGCAGTGAGTTTCATTTGTCGTTAGTTTTCTTTTCCTAAGCCACTCTAGAAAGCCCTATGGCGCTCAATTAAAGTACTTGCTCAGGTCCCAGGATATCAGACGTGGTCACTCTATTGGTAGATGGATACTTACTGTGTCTAACATCTCCCGAGTATGTGCAGAGGAAATGCTGAACCTGGCCCGACCTTCTGGCAGGGAAGTAGCTGGAAATCCAACAACCACCACTGCAATATTTTTCTTAAGCAAAAATCTCCCGAAAGCACTTAGGGAAAGACAGAGAGAGAGAAAAAAAAAGTTAACTGAGGGAAGATAGAATTATCCTGCTGACGGAAGATAGAATTATCCTGCTGAAAAAGGAATATGATTAGTTGACTTGTTCTTTTTAAAAATGATATTAAGAGAAGGATGATTAACCTTTCTCCCACACACCACATCAAGAAAAGGGTAGTTACTTGCTGTCCCTCATAGCTGAGTATGTGTTTCTTATGTGACTGGACACAGAGCTGTCAGAGCCTTTGATATTGAGCAGGAAATGCTGGTGTCTGTGAAGCCTGAACGGACATGGACTCTCTGATCTGCAGGGTCCATGGACTAGAAAGCAAAACAGCTAGTATGATATAATGAAACTGGAAATAATATTCATTAAATGTAAACCTGCATGTTTTAAAAAGTTGAACTGAATTAATTGTGGACATTTCAAGAAGGGATACTTAGTGACTATAATTTGAAGAACAGGATTTGATATTCCTACACCAGAAATGATGACTATATGCTACATCAAATGAAAAGTAAGTATAGGTAAAGATCTCCTCTTATTTTCATTTATTTATTTTTATTTTTTTATTTGGGAGTGAACATACGGAGGTGTGTACAAGAGGCATAATCTATTGTCTGGCCTCAAGGGATGAGGCAATTGGGGAGATAAGAGAACCATGGGTGCTTGTAACCCATAGAATGTCAGTCCTAGGACTAACTACAAACTTCTTGGAGGTACAGAAAACTTTTTAAATCCTTCCTTCCCTCCATACTTCTGCTTTTTGTTTATTTCAAAGTTAATTTCAGTAATGATCCCAGAATATTAATCTCAAAGTCTCTAAATCACTCACTCTAAGAGCTGAAGGCAGATTTAAAAGGAATATTACACCCCACACCCCACCATGAGTTCTTTTGGGGCTCTGTTGCTCTCTGCAGGAAATCTTAATTGCTGAGTGGCTCTACCCACAGGTGATGTCAAGGTTTCATGTCTGTTCTTAGCATTAAGTGCTTTCCGGCACACTATGTTAGGGAGGAAGCCGACAGCAGCATAGAAACCTCTAGCTTTAGCTTACGAAAAAACAACAACAACAACAGCAACAACAACAGCAACAAAAACAACTGAACCAGACTGCTACGCATTCATCCACCTTTTTATTTAGTTATCCGTGTTTTTGGTTGCCTCGTGCAGAATTCATGTTATCAAATAAAACAGTGGAGAGTACAAAACCTACTGAATACACAATTCTTCTGCCCCGCTGGCTTGGGTTAGGCAAGATTTCCTCCTTTGATTTCTACTTAGAAGGCCACAAGGCAGCAAAACTTTCTAGCTGAGAAGGTTTGAAAACAGGGGCTGTTCTTTCTGCCTTCTTGATCACCCTATGGAAGGCTGCCCACAGCACTGCACAGGATGAGAGCGCAGAATTGTCTGAGAAACAAGGCAAGTGCTTTATTGCTAGACACAAACCATCTGACCCATGATCTCAGGCTAGATTTTGGGGCTCCCGGAAGACATTTTCACTGTCTGCACAGGTCCCTTTGTATCAAAGGAAGTGAGTTTTGTCAAAGAATGCTGAAAAATATATATAACTGTTTGTTCATTAGGATAATTTGGGGTCTCCCAGGAACATGAGTCTCTGGATATCTAACCCTCAAAGGAAGTCAGAGTTGCCATAGGCTAGAAGTAACCAATTGTAAACCATAATAATAATGGCAATAATGATAATGTTAATAATAATAATTAATAATAATAATAATAATAATAATAATAATAATAAGCATTAGCACTGCAGTAGATGCAACATTATAACAACTTGTATACCAAAATCTCCCAAGTGGCAATGACAGTGTAGGGAAATATAAACCTTGAACCTCAGGCTGAAAGTAATATACTCCTTAGGTGTATGCTTGGATTTTTTTATACCTATTTATTTTTTGTGTATGTGTACAGGCATGTGTGTCATGGCACATGTATGTAGGTCAGAGGACAGCTTTTTAAGAGTTGTTTTTCTCCTTCCACCATGTAGATTTCAGGAATCAAACTCAGGTCATCAGGCTTGGCAGCAAGTGTCCGTACCTGCTTAGCCATCTTGCCAGCCTGATTTACACATCTTACAGCTGCAATTATAGTGTACTAAACACTGCAGATGATTTTACTGCTGCAATATATTCAAAACTACACCACACCTGAGATTATTTTTTAAATCTCATGTGGGTAGGAGAATATGAAGCATTCTTAAGTTTTAAGAACATCAATGGCTTAAATGTCAAAAAATTTAAAAATTTTATGTGTACATGTGTATTATGTAGACACGTATGCACGTGGGAGCAGAGGTGGATTTGAGCTGTCCTCTCCAAGTCTGTTCCACTTTTGTTTTCAATATGTATTTTAGTAGGAATTTTGGCAACTTTCCACATTAGTACTGTATTTACCTTATTTCTACCTGCACTTCCCTTTTTTGATGACTTCCGAATCCTGCCCACTCCCTCTAAACTTCATTACCTCTTCTCTTTTTAATTATTATTTTGAGGTAGTCACTTACTGGACCTAGAGCTCATCAGTTTGGTGGGGCTGACTGACCAAGGAGTCCCAAGGATCTGCTGCCTCCATATTCCTAGAGTTATGATTACAGCTGTGCACTCCATGCTCTTACCCAAGTGCAGGGGATCAGGGAGTCATTTTAGCAACTGCTCTGTGTCTCCTCAGCCCCTCGCATCAAAGGTTTCAAAAGTGAAAATGAAAACAAGCACACTCACACGGCTGATACAACTTACTCCCTATTTTGAAAGCCTCTTCACTTATAACCTTTCAACAGAAGGAACATCTAAGAAAGAAACAAAGCCAGACAGGTGAGCAAATCCTGCAAATATGGCCCCGCAAATAGACACCATGACTTTCTATGTCATCTGTCCTGGGTTTCCTTAGGGAACCTAAATAGGCTTTTTTTTTCTCTCTGTCAAAATGACTGATGCATTTTGAACTGTCAAAGACAACATTTACGACTGTTAACCCAATGCTCTGTTGCTTTAATGAGATGTAGACTAAAGCATGAAAGACTGTGTTGCAGGTTTTCAGAGCTTCAGTCCATGGGCAAAGGGAAATGGCATTGGATTCTTAGGTTCCTGATTACAACCTGGGTGAATCTAAGCAGGTAAGCTAAACCTTCTTAGTCTCATGGTCCCATTAATAAACTAGGGACAAGCACCACATCTATGGTTAGTGTTCAGAAAGGTTAAAAAGCCTTATGTACAATATAATCAACACCAGCAATGTTAGCTTCTCCTGAAGAACAATCATAAGACGCAGGGAACTAGGATCCATGGTCCAATATAGGGTAACTAGTGTAGAGTAGCAGCCTGTTCAGTACTTTTCTAGGAATTCTGTTTTTATTAACTACAATAATTATCTTGGGGAGCCATATAACCATGGCAACTTAACTTTCTTTTCAGTTGAAACTACTACTAATTAGTACAGTGTATAACGGCTGCAATGATGGGACACTTACATTGCATCAAGAGCTGTATTAAGCACAGTACATGTGATTAAAGTTATCAATCACAGCAAATTTAAATAGCTCTTACATGAAAAGCATCATTCTAGATGCTGCAGATTCCTCTTCTTTTCTTCTTCTTCATTACTGCAGAGTGGAACCAGGATTTTGTGTGTGTCAGGTAACTGTTCCATTACTGAATTATATCTTCAGTCCTTTATTGTATTTAATCTCAGGAAGGGAGCACTAATCTATCTTATTTCATCGGGAGGAAAATGGTATTCAGAAGGTTGTTAAGGTTGTTGTCTCACTTGTCCAAGATTTCTACTTGTCCAAAGATGAGCCAAAACTGATTCTGAACCTCTTACTACAACATTAAGAATAACTGTGACATGAAATAGATTGTGTTAGTAAATCTGAAATGCATTTGAAATTCAGTCCTGTTAGTACACTATTGGCTGACTGTGCATCACAATGACATATTGTATATCTCAAAAAACCCACTTTCACTATGAAGAAATGATAAATGTTTGTGGAAATAGGCATATTTCCCCCAATTTAAACAATATGTAAATATATATGTCTATATATTTATGTTTGTATATATAAACATTATATGATACTCTATTAATGTGCACAATTTTTATATTTTATCTATCAGCATAAAAACAAATTTAATTAAAAATGTGCACTTTTTTTTTTTTACTATTAATGGACTCGTCATTGGCTTATTCACTCATCCAACTTGTTGAGATTCTAATTCTGCTCTCCATCTTCCTCCTCTCAGTCTGTTTCTATTCATCGTGAACCTCAACAAGTTTATATTGAATGCCTTCTTTTGAGCTAATAATGAAATATTAGGTAGACATGCTCTAAGTTTGAAACCTTCTTTCTAGAGCATACTATTTACCCAGTCATTTTTTTTGAATACATGCATGTGTTCTTATGTGCCCTCAAAAATTAGAAGGTAGAGTCAGATTAGCTTAGTGACTGTGTAGAATCTCCATTGTCGTTCCTCTCCTGCCATTGCACTGAGAAGGATGGTGTTGTATTCAGTCACCTTGGACACTCTGGGCATTGTTTCTTTGACCTACATTTTTGAACAAAGGGCTGACTGATGCTGATGGTGTGGCCTACTAAAAACTCATTCACATATGTGTTTAAAGTGCTTGATATTTTGTTGTGGCAAAAATCACACAAGAATATATTTAGAAGAATGAGCCTTTTGAGAATTTATGATTCTCTTCTACTCAGGATGAGTTCTCAACAGGCTAGGTTCTAAATTCTTATATATATATATATATATATATATATATATATATATATAATATATTCAGGTAGATAAATGGTGGGTCAAACAGAAAGCTCCAATACGGGGGTTATGTGTTGGAGGGACAGTCTTGTGTCAGAAGGAGGCTCAAGACCATCTATCTTAAAATTCAGAGAGGGGACCCGCAGCTGGACCCGATCGTCCTGCGCCTCTCCTGCCCAGGAGGGGTGTTCGCCTGGCGGCTGTCCGCAGGCTGATCCAGCACCCAACACCTT
>NC_034592.1:122381141-122386099 GCF_900095145.1 Mus pahari | reverse complement strand
TGGGGGGAGGGGTATGGGAATCTTTCGGGATAGCATTTGAAATGTAAATAAAGAAAATAATAATAATAAAAAAAAAATAAAATAAAATTCAGAGAAACCATTTTCCCAAATTTCTAGAGCTTGAAAATGGTGTAGAGAGGTGGGCCTTAGCACCAGTCTCATTTTTTAAAAGGTACATGGAAAACCTCCTAAAGATGCTGGCAGATGCCTTCTGAGAAGTCATGTGTCTGAGGCCAGAACTCAAGCACCTCACCAAGCACACACTCTAGTTCATGCACAGGAATACCTCATGGTATCAAACATGTCATTTCTGTCATGACACCCTGGACATTGGTGGATTCTGAGGGTTGATGGATACTCACGACACTTTAGCAGGCATGTAGAGGAGCACAGGGACCACAGGAGAGAAGTCATTGCCATAGACGATGAATCCCATCTCTCTCAGTCTCCGTCGGAAGTATTTTATGTTTTCTGTAAGTTGCCGTATTCTCTGCATTCCTGAAAGGACACAGACACAAAACCCTTCAATCATCATCAGGAAGTAAAGGTTAGAACAACCTGGCAAACTCCACTCCGCCCCTCCACCACCCAGTGGGCTTGCTTATTAGCTAAGAGGAGCTGGAAATAGGGTGATCAGACAAAAGTACTGTGTTGTGCCCAGGAGAAAATATGGGAGAAGGGTGTGTTAAGTGATGTTGGACTCGTGGGAGCAAGTACCTCTTGTGTATAGACTCTATGTCAAGTGTTTTAATCATTAACTCAGGAGAAGGGAGTGTACTAAGAAATGTACACACACACACACACACACACACACACACACACACACACACACACACACATAATCAGTTGTTGGTAACATTCTTTATCCAAATTGAACCAGCCCATTACATTCATAGACTTAAGCCTCTAATCAAAGGGAAATGTATCTAATCTCAATTTAAAGAAGTAATATGCCACTGAGTAAGGAGGGGGCCAGCTGAAACTAGGTTTGTTTCATAAGCATTTGGTAGTGTTAGAGTGAGGATGGAAGAGAAGACCTCTAAGCTTTTCACGGCCAGAAAGTAAACACAACATCGGACTGAATCAGGGCAGGCAAAACATGTGTGTCTATGTCAAACATACTGATGCCTTAGTTAAGTTAAAAAGCATCCTCTGTCCAAAAGGCCTCAGTCCTATGGTCACATACATAAGATGACAAAGGGAATGAAAGAGAAGAAGAAAGGTACCTTGTTAGTGAAGTAGGTAGTGTGTCAGTCTCATAAAGAGAAGAAAAAGTTCTGAAGAAATCTGTTTACATCAGTTCTTCCTTTAATGGATATAGGTGAACAAACAAGCCAGAGTTAGCAGGTGTTTGCTCAATGAGAATGAATGGGATTCAATATTTAAGTACCCTAGAAGTGAACTCAATGTTAGCCTTTGGCAAAAGGTTGCTATTCTGCAGGAATGGGTTACTGTAGTTGTGGCTGTCTCTAGCTGACTTCCACTCATATTGGTTAGGTGTTCATTTAAATTAGACCGAGGTTATGCACTAGACGATATTAAACAGTTTGAATATCACTGGTGGGTATTTGTAACTCTCCAGAGAACAAACGTGAAAACTTCAGAAATTGTGTTAATTGTGGTCATCTTGGTTGAGCTGTGGAATCTTCAGTTCAGCATCTTTCCTCCAGTAGATGCTGATATTTGAGTGAGCTTGATACATTTCTCCTCTTGTTGCATTGACTTGGCTAGTTGGAATACTCTACCTTTCTGATTGTTGGTTCAATGATGGAATAAAATTTGGAAATATCAGTCTTTGTCTCAGATCCACTGAAGAAGGGAAAGAATGGGAAGCTAGATCTTTGTCAACTCATCAAGGAAACCTGTCAAGAATGTTATTGTCTCTGATAAAACCCAAGGCACAGGTAGTCAGCGTCTTAAGTAAAACACTTGCATCTAGCCATGGGTAAGTTAGGACATCATTTGGACTTTCTGATATGTGAACTAGTAAGTGTCTGTGAGCAAATGTTCTTAGTGGCAGAAGGCCACTACTTTGATCAGGCAGAATACAACAGTCTCAATAAATAACATGAATAGAGCACTGGTGAGCTGGATCAGTTATAGGCACAAATCTGATGACCTTAGTTTGATCTCTGGATCCCACAAGGTGGCAAGAAAGAAATAACTCCTGAGAGTTGACCTCTGATCTATACACACGCACACACACACACACACACACACACACACACACACACACACATACACACCTGCATGTGCATGCGCACACACATGTGTGTGCATACACCTTCATGTCCAAGCATGCACAGAGAGTGAGAGAGAGAGAGAGAGAGAGAGAGAGAGAGAGAGAGAGAGAGAGAGAGAGAGAGAGAGAGAGAGAGAGAGAAAGAGATTGAGACAGATAGAAAAAGAGACAGAGACACAGGGAGAATTAAATAAATATTGAAAAGACAGCAGTAGTATCAATGATTATTATATATGTACATACATATTCATCACATTTATAGGCAGGTACCATATAGTAACTTATCTATTACTACTTTATTATGACAATATCAAGGTAGGTACTGTAATCTTATATAATATATAAGGGGAAGCAAGTACTTACTTAAATTTATAAAGTTTGTGGCTATTCAAGCTAGAATTTAGCCCAAGAAATTGGGTTCTAGAATTTGGTTTGTTAACCTCTACACTAGTGTTCTAACTACGTAATGAATAGATGGTGGCCACCTTTTCTAATATGTAATAAAATTCTAATCTATACAGTAATAATTGATCATAATTATGCCCATATTTTATAGTAGAGAAAGTGGAGAAGTCAAAGGACTCATGTTGTAAAGGGTTGAACAGACATCGAGGAGTAAGAGTCCAAAGCCTGATAAAGGGCAGACCTTGTGAAGTCCTTCCACTTCCCCTTTGGTTGTGGGACCTGAAGGAATAAACACAAGGAGTAAAGTGAACTTGTAGACTGTCCTCCTGAAGTCATTTGTTTATCTAGTCTTCTGGTGTGTTTAATGATAAGATCATTCCCCAAATACATTAGCTCTTCTTTCACAAATTTTCTTTGATCATTAGTTCTAAAGGGACCTAACATTAATTGCCTAATTGTGCCAACTGTACATGCAGAGGAATGGATATTTTGTCGAGTTGAACATGAAGAAGTGGGACATTAAATGCCTCATTTGTCCATACTTCTTTTCTGTAATTGCTCCTTATCTAACTCCAGTTTTCGAGGAAGATCCTTTCCCAAGCATTTTAGTTCCTGGTAAGCAGATTATGAGAGGGAAAAAAAAAAAACAAAATACAAACCCAAACCAAAATATCTGCTGCATTTTAGTTTCTTAATCCTGGACATAGATAGGGGATAGGTAGAGATTTCCTAGACCTAAGGAGAGTTCATTTGGATATTGGACCAGAAAAGAAATTTCTCCCGTCACATAATAATCAAAACACCAGATGTACAAAACAAAGAATATTAAAAGCCGTAAGAGTAAAAGGTGAAGTAACATGTAAATGCAGACCTATCAGAATTACACCTGACTTCTACCCAGAGACTACGAAAGCTAGATCCTGGGTAGATGTCATACAGACCCTAAGAGAGTACAAATGCCAGCCCAGGCTACTATACCCTGCAAATTACCATAGACAGAAAAACCAAGGTATTCCATGACAAAACCAAATTTACACAATATCTTTCCACAAATCCAGCCCTTCGAAGGATTATAAAGAGAAAACTCTAACACAAGGAGAGAAACTATGCTCTAGAAAAAGCAAGAAGGTAATCTTTCAACAAATCTAAAAGAAGATAGCCACTTGAACAAAATTCCAACTCTAACAACAAAAATAACAGGAAGCAACAATTACTTTTCCTTAATATCTCTTAATATCAATGGACTCAATTCCCTAATAAAAAGACATAGACTAACAGACTGGATAGGTAAACAGGACCCAACATTTTGCTGCATACAGGAAACCCACCTCAGTGACAAAGACAGACATTATCTCAGAGTAAAAGGCTGGAAAACAATTTTCCAAGCAAATGGTCCAAAGAAACAAGATGGAGTAGCCATTCTAATATCAAATGAAATTGACTTCCAACCCCAAGTTATCAAAAAAAGGTAAGGAGGGACACTACATACTCACCAAAGGTAAAGTTTAACAAGATGAACTCTCAATTCTGAACATCTATGCTCCAAATGCAAAGGCATCCACATTCATTAAAGAAACTTTAGTAAAGCTCAAAACACACATTGCACTGCACACAATAATAGTGGGAGACTTCAATACCCTACTCTCATCAATGGACAGATCCTGGAAACAGAAACTAAACAGAGACCCAGTGAACCTAACAGAAGTTATGAAACAAATGGATTTAACAGATATCTATAGAACATTTTATCCCAAAACAAAAGGATATACCTTTTTCTCAGCACCTCATGGCAGTTTCTCCAAAATTGACCATATAATTGGTCACAAAACAGGCCTCAACAGATAAAAAAATATTGAAATAATCCCATGCATCCTATCAGATCACCACAGAATAAGGCTGATCTTCAATAACAACATAAATAATAGAAAGTCCATATGCATGTGGAAACAGTACAACACTCTACTCAATGATAACTTGGTCATGGAAGAAATAAAGAAATTAAAGACTTTTTTGTTTAATGAAAATGAAACCACAACATATCCAAACTCATGGGACACAATGAAAGCATTCCTAAGAGGAAAACTCAGAGCTCTGAGTGCCTCCACAAAGAAACTAGAGAAAGCCTACATGAGCTGCTTGACAGCACACCTAAAAACTCTGTAACAAAAGGAAGCAAATCCACCAAGAGGAGTAGAAGGCAGGAAATAATCAAACTGGGGGCTGAAGTCAACCAAATAGAAACAAAAAGAACTATTCAAAGAATCAACCAAACCAGGAGCTGGTTCTTTGAGAAAATCAACAAGATAGATAA
>NC_034592.1:122364185-122380141 GCF_900095145.1 Mus pahari | reverse complement strand
AAAATCAGGGACTAGACAAAACTGCCCACTTTCTCCCTACCTATTCAATATAGTACTTGAAGTCCTAGCCAGAGCAATTAGACAACAAAAGGAGATCAAAGGAATACAAATTGGAAAGGAAGAGTCAAAATATTAATATTTGCAGATGATATGATAGTATATTTAAGTGACCCTAAAAATTCCACCAGAGAACAAAACCTGATAAACAACTTTAGTGAAGCAGCTGGATATAACATTAACTCAAACAAATCAGTGGCCTTTCTCTACACAAAGGATAAACAGGCTGAGAAAGAAATTAGGGAAACAACACCCTTCAAAATATTCACAAAAAATATAAAATATCTAGGTGTGACTCTAACTAAGGAAGTAACAGATCTGTATGATAAAAACTTCAAGTCTCTGAAGAAGGAAATCGTAGAAGATCTCAGAAGATGGAAAAGACTCTCATGCTTATGGATTGGAAAGATTAATATAGTCAAAATGGCTATCTTGCTGAAAGCAATCTACAGATTCAATGCAATTCCCATCAAAATTCCAACTCAATTCTTCACATAGTTAGAAAGGGCAATTTACAAATTCACCTGGAATAACAAAAAACCTAGGATAGCAAAACTATTTTCAACAATAAAAGAACCTCTGGTGGAATCACCATGCCTGACCTCAAGCTGTACTACAGAGCAATTGTGATATATTTACACAATGGAGTACTATTCAGCTATTAAAAACAATGAATTAATGAAATTTTTAGACAAATGGATGGATCTGGAGGATATCATTCTAAGTGAGGTAACCTAATCACAAAAGAACACACATGATATGCACTTACTGATAAGTGGATATTAGCCCAGAAACTCAGAATACCCAAGATACAATTTGTAAAACACATGAAACTCAAGTAGAAGAAGACCAAAGTGTGGACACTTTGATCCTTCTTATAAGGAGGAACAAAATACCCATGGAAGGAGTTACAGAGACAAAGTTCAGAGCAGAGACCGAAGGAATGACCATCCAGAAACTGCCCCACCTGGGGATCCATTCCATAAACAACCACCAAACCCAGTCACTATTTCAGATGCCAACAAGAGCTTGCTGACAGGAGCCTGATATAGCTGTCTCCTGAGAGGCTCTGCCAGTGCCTGACTTATACAGAAGTGGATGCTCACAGTCATCCATTAGATGGAGCACAGGGTCCCCAATTAAAGATCCATAGAAAGTACCCAAGGAGCTGAAGGTGTTTGCAGCCCCATAGGAGGAACAGCAATATGAACTAACCAATACCTCCTGAGCTCCCTGGGACTAAACTACCAATCAACGAAAACACATGGTGGGACTCATGGCTCTAGCTGCATATGTAGCAGAGGATGCTCTAGTTGGTCATCAATGGGAGGAGAGGCCCTTGGTCCCATGAAGGTTCTGTGCCCCAGTATAGGGGAATGCCTGAGCCAGGAATTGGGAGTGGGTAAGTTGGAAAGCATGGGGAGGGAGGAGAGGATAGGGAATTTTCAGAGGGGAAACTAGGAAAGGTGATAACATTTGAAATGTAAATAAAGAAAATATCTAATAAAAATTTTAATTATGAAAGAAATAATAATTGCTTTATAATATGCTGAAATGTCTCCTGGGAACTTGTGTGTGCACATGGAAGTGTTTTTTCTGAAGTATAAAACAAGAAATTAGGAGGGGTGTTGTTTGCCTTAAAAATCCACCTAGTCTTTGAAACTCCATGCCTAGGGAGATAAGAGTATAGAGTGAGAGAATGGGCCAATGGAGTAGAAGAGGGATGTGGTAAGATGTGATATGAAGGTGATTGAAAAGAAGACGTGGATACACATCCCAGCCCCCCAAATGTATTCCATATGGCCTGTCTTCTTGTGTGCTCAGCACTTTTGTTGATTGTTAGCTACAGGACGAACAGATGACTTCGTCGGGCTCGGCCTGATGGTTCCTAAATGTTCCCCCTTAAAGACTCGGAGGATTTCCTGGTCGGGAAGTACACAGATGATTTAAATTGCTTTTCCCAGTGGCATTATCTTTGCACTTGCCTACAGTGACTCATCTATCACTGGACAGTCCAGCTACTTAATTGGCACCGTCTGTCTTCTCTTCCTCAATTAACTCAAGTAACTGGACCAAAAGCGAGTGTTACCACTTCACTACTTCTAGAAGCTTTTCGAACTTAATGAAACCAGTCAGAATTTTGGTTCTGAGTTTAACTGGAAGGGTCATTCTTATCCTGTTGTTCCTGTCTTTGACCCACTTATCAGCAGTTATGGCTGATAAACCACCATTGACACACTTTGTAGGCACCATGCTTTCTCATACAGGTCAACTATAAATGCCTTTGAGGTCTTTGGTATTGGCCAAGATACAGCTCCTTTCAATTACTCGATGCCTCACTCTTTAAAGTCGAAAACATTTGCATTCTCCTGAAGGGCCTGGGGGCAAAGGGGAATTTGTACATATAAAACGCTGCTCATCTAGACAGGATGTGGGTGATTGTACTAATTATGGTGCGCTTTGAGATCCGCGCTCGAAGAGAGCTTGGTAAAAGCAGAAGAAATATTTGGCAGGGTCCTTGTGCGCAGGAATGGTTGCTGTCGAGACAGCACCCAGGCATTCTGCAGACTGGGTACTGCAGCCAGATCCTGTTTGAAAGGCATAAAGCCGCTAATTACAGAGGTTCAACCTCTTCTGCTGCAGATTCCATACAAGACAGAGAAGGACCCAGTCAGCTAAAGGAATGAATGAGATGATTCTAACGCAGGCTTCTAGAGAATTTATGCGTTTATTTTGCTAAACTCGGGACTGAGTGTTATCAGGGGAAGGAAGGAATAGGCTTCAGAGTCAGTGGATTACCATCAAGCTGGACCTGGATAACGTCAGTCCCTAAAAAACCTTACTGTTATCTGCAAGGTGAAGATAAGGTTATCTCAGGAAGATGGGGAGAAATGAAGACTTTTAAAGCAAGAGACCTGATTGATACAGCAACTGGCATCCAGGACATACTTGGGAGTTGATTCTCAGTTTCCTTAGTTTTCAGCAGCCTCAGTGTCACCTTGGCATTGCCTGGGGAGGTTGTAGAATCGATCACGAGCCAAGGCTGCATCCAAGACCCATTGCTTGGTAGACTCTGGGCATGGCACGGGGAATGCATTTTGATTTTCAAAAGGAGGGCTGGTAATTTCAGAAACTGGTGCTATTGCCAGTTCACCCATAAGGCTGTGCATGCTTGTGGCAGGTACCTGGCTACTTTTTGACCCTAAAGTCGGATTTGAAAATAAAAAAATGGAGAGGCAGCAGGAGCAGCAACCTTTCCCTTGATATCATATCTAGGTAGCTACTGAATCCTGGTTTCCTTTTGTGGGGGTAACCTGCTTTCCTGGGAGTTATCCGTTTCCAAGGTGCTCACTCAGCTTGAGATCAGTCCCCTCATCTGCCTCATCTCTTTCAGAAGGTAGGTTGGGCTTAGGGATGAACCGTGCCTGCAAAGGAGCTCTGTGTTGCCATTCTCGCCATTCAGATTTCCAGCCTTATCCCTCTGAGAGATGAGCTAGGTTAACAGAGGCCAAGGATACTTTAACCTTCACTCGGATGCTGTTAAAACAAAAACAGCTGGGGCGGAGGAAGGAAAACAAATAAAACACAGAGCCTCTCACTACAAAGCTTTGCAGTCCCCTAATAAAAACAACGGTTTGTGGCGTTTCCAGAAATATGTTTAGCACAACTCAGTCTCCGGGAGGAGCAGAAGGAATTGCGGATAGTGGAAGCTGTCAGAGTGACCTGTCTTGAAGGAGAAAAATTTCTTCCCCGCCAAATCTCTGGCATGCTCAGGGGTGGAGAGAGCGGGTGGGCAGGCATTGATCTCTACGACTGAGAAAGAAAAAGTTGGTTTGATGTTCTCCTGGGCCAACACAGTGTCACTGTCAGTTTCTAGCAGAGAAACCTATATATACCCAGATGCCAATGGGTGACTTATTTTAGCATTTCTCATGCTTAAAAACGGACACACGGGTATACACACTGCTTACCCTCGCTTAAATTATTTAGCACACCACTACTGTCAGAACACTGACTTGGGCAATCTAACGTTCCAGCTTGGGTAGTATTACTTGAAAAATGAGGTCCTTGTCTCCATAGATGGAAAGTATCTTTCTGTAAAACATTTCTCACCATTTGGGCAGTTGGTATTTCAGAAAAGTTAGCCAGTGGAAAATCAAATTGACGTTAGAGAATGCCTACAGTAGTATAAACCCTTTCTTAGTCCTGGCGTTCCCCTGACTGCTTCCCTGGCATGACCCAGAGTGTGGGGCGCTGAGCAGCCCTGGCAGTAAAGTTTCCATGTGGCAGCAGGAACCCAGTGTCTGTTATTTTTAAGCACTGGACACCAGACAGGACATTTTGTTTCCAAGACACTCAGGGGCAGAGAGATCTCAGGGAAGATGAAGAGGCTATGGGTGGTGAGAACCGTAAGAACCGCATTAGCAGTGACAGGCTTCCCAGTGGGGTGGAGACAACAGCATTTGGAGTGCTTTACTTAGAGAAGCACACATTTTTATAAGGCAACAGAGCTCTCCCTTTTGATGTCAGGATTCCAAGGTTACGGCATGTTTTATAGCTACATACACATGTGCCAGGGGCTCTTTAGTCTGCACAGTCCTGGCCCTTGGGAATGTACACAGAGGGGCAGATTGGACTTGAGGCAGGGACAGCTATCTTCATGGCCTGATTTCAAGGGCTCTGAAGAAGAGCTAATACTACAAAGCTACTCAAACACACTGACAGGGATTTAACTTACCAAGCAGGATGAAAAAGGTCACCTGCACATTAAGGTGGAGCCAGAGAGTGATGTTTTGGAATCCTTTACAGATGTGGAAACTGAGGCTTGAGGATTATGAAAGTATTGCCAAGATAATGTGGAAATTGGATCTGCTCTATAAGATTCTCAAGAGTTAACCATTGGCTATGTGTTAGTCCCATGATATAAGTATACATGCATTTGGCACACAGAAAGCTCTTAAGACATACAGAAGCTGGGCTGGTCATGGAAGCAGGAATGGATGATGGAATTCTGGAGCTCTTTGAAGAGAAATGATCTAATCAAGAGGCAGATAGAAAGTAGAATGCACAGAGTAATGCATGCCATTTGACATATGTATCACCATGATACTGTCTCATGAATATTATTGGTTGAATGGTTAATTTGCATTTAAATGGAGAGTAGTATCTTAGCAAGTCTCTAATAGTAGAATTTGATACATTAAAGAAGGGATGGACTTTCCAGAGCCCTTATAAATTAGTGATTTTTAACATGCTAAAGATTTCTGGAATTTTAAAAATTAAGGGTAATAGGAAAAATAAGACAAATGTTCTTATATGCAGAATCAATTTCTCCTCTCTCTCTCTCTCTCTCTCTCTCTATATATATATATATATATATGTGTGTGTGTGTGCATGTGTGTGCATGTGTGTGATCATATGAAAGTATAAAGAAGACTGTATTTTGAAGGAAGATTGAGATCAACATGAGGAAGAGGGGCAAGGGAAGGTGATGGGAATGGATATAAGGATAATGTATGAAAATAATGAAAGCCATTATATTATACGGCAGGTAAAGAAACTAGCAGACATATCAACCTTCCACTTTTGAGATTATGTTATAGAAGGTCTGGGTTGACCTTTTAAAAGAGCTCATGGGACAGTTGTGATGTCTATCTTTAGTTAAGAACCATGGCTCAAAGTGACACATTACATTGAGGTTGTTGGTTCAATAACAACAATAATGATAATAATAACAATAAAATAAATTGTAACTGAAGACAGCAGAGAACAATCAAAAGTTACTGGGACATGTCTGATCACCAGTCTGGGTGATAGTGATGATGGTGATGACGGTAAAGATGGGGATGATGGGGATGATTGTGATGATGGGGATGATGGAGATGATGGGGATGATGGGGATGATGGTGAAGATGGGGATGATGGTGGTGAAGGGGATGATAGTAATCACTGATCTATGTACTTCCCAGGTTGTAGGAGGATGGTAACTCAGGATTTTCTGATGTATGACTTTTCATATACAGATGACAGCAAAGGATGTGTCAAAAATGTCCTGTACTGAGTAACTGAGTTGATAAGACCCTCTAGAAAGGACTCCTAGAAGTCAGAGAAATCCAAGTGGTTACCAGCAAGCCCTTTGGGGGGGGGGGTAGCCAGATGGCTCATTTAAAAAACCTTTGTTTTTTATTATTAGCTCAGATGTGGGGTACTGATGGAGCCCAGTCCTGATCCTTGCCCCATATAACACCAGCACCAGGGTCAAGTGCCAGAGGGCTGTGAACCCAATTTCCAACGTTCAGAAGTGACTCCACCACCACCCGTCTGTATCTCCTCACTCCACATCTTCCCTTCTTCACCTGTCAAAGCAGGAATAATGCTGGCTACACTGCACATTTATTCCTAGTATGAAGATTAAATATTTAATCACTTAGTGGAGTGACAGGCACAGAAGAAATTCAATGTTGTAAAATTAAACAAAAATGTGTGTTTTATATAGT
Source organism: Mus pahari (assembly GCF_900095145.1). Classification (NCBI taxonomy): domain Eukaryota; kingdom Metazoa; phylum Chordata; class Mammalia; order Rodentia; family Muridae; genus Mus; species Mus pahari. The sequence continues at coordinate 122,373,587 of NC_034592.1, read as the reverse complement.
GGACTTCCAAAAAAATTCCACAGTTCAAAAATAGCAAAAATCATTAGTTTGAGTTAAAACCTGGCTGTTCGAGTTGGATTTGCTCCCAAAGGCTATCCTCATGGCCAGTGTCACTACAGTCTATCAAATTGTCCTTTAGTCCTTTTAGATTTTTTTTGCGGGAAGACAGAGATTTGCTTTCGTTATTTTTCTGTCTCTCAGAATTTATTGTTCCCTGGAGTAATTTTCACTCTTAAGTATTCAGTTTGAAGCAGATCATTGCTGGGAATGTAACCCTTGCAGTAATCTCACACACGTGTACACACACACACACACACACCACACACACACTCCTTAAAGCTCTAGAGATATGAACAAGTATCGACACCTTGCTGCAGTGACCCCTTAGATGAGAAGAAAGAGATATGAGGAAAGAGGCCTCGCTCAGGAGACTCTTCTACTGTTTTTGAGGATAGAGGAGCTACCTGCTATAAGGAATTAGTGACCCCCACATGTGGAGAATGACTCTGACATTCAGCCAACAAGAAAATGGGAACCCCAGTCCAAATGCATCCCCAAAGGACTGAGTTCGGTCATGGGAGAGCACTGAGTTGTTGGAAAGGGTAGATGGTGCCATCTTACCTCAGCCTCCTGGGGAGGCTCTGCTCAGAGTCTCACCAAGGTGACTGATAATAAACGGGGCATTGTTTCAAGCGGCCACTTAGGGCAATTTGTTATGCAGAAACAGAAAGCTAATACATTCCTTATAGCTCAAGCTCACACACGCTGGGCTTCGTTAGGCATGAATCCACCTGCTTAATCCTCCCCAGCTGTGGCTGGTGAGGTAGCTGGTTTCCTCTAGGAAAGTCTGCAAACCAGAGTGAGGCTGAGCACTGAGCGCTGCACAGTTGTAAATGAGCCCATGAGGAGAGAAACAAGGGCTTGTGTGGAACACCCGCTCGTTTTCCCTGTAGAAGATGAGACGGATAGAGTTCTCTCTTTGCTTCTCTATTCGTACTGAAACAGTATGCGATTCTATGTGTGTTACATCGCAACTCCCCTGTCTCAGAGCTTTTTCACTGAGAGCCTAAGAGGTGGAAGAAGCATCAGCGGGGGGGTTTCAAGTGGCTGAGAGGAAGGGGGCCACAGGATCTTGGCCCCTGTATCACCTAACAACCAAACACTTCCCTTTAAGCTTTGCTAGGGAAACTTTGTAAGGACTCCCAAGCCAGGGCTGATTTCACTAGACTGAAATGCAAGTTCTATCATTAGCTAACCCCTAAGATGAAGCAAATGAGGAGGCATAAGGTCCTGGAAAAGTTTGTCGGGCATTTCTGTGTAATCAGGCAAACGTCCCCTTCCTGTCCAAGAGTTCAGTGTGTTGGCTAATTTTGTGTTCATTGGACAAACTCAAATTGTCCCATGCATACACGCACAGCAATAAGGCAGGGAGGCACATGTCTGCCACCTTGATCGCTGACCCTGACCTTAGGTCTGCTCACACAGAAAAGACCAGGTAGAACTTCTCTACCCACCAGCACAGGTGATTAATCACGGACCGAGGCAGGCCCTCAGTTGAAAGCCAGTGGAGCGTTGCACCTGACATCTGGTTTGTATTAGCTATTGCCGAAATGCCAGTGGCCTGAAACCATTTAGAAAACGCAGCTCTCCGTGCCCTCTGCTTCCTTCTCGGCTTCTTTCTCTGTCTCCAGCTGGTAACCAAGTGGCAAATATATTTAGGAAGCAGCAGCTAATTCCTCCCTCAACAATGCCAAGGGCCTTCAATGCCAGGACCCTCAGACAGTGCACTTTGCATGGAATTCTGTCAATGCCTCTTACATTCAGCAAGGGATCTCAGAGGAACAGAACAAACACGTTGCTGAGTTTGACTGGAAGGGGAAAAAAGAACCGGTAGGAGGGCCCGTTTCCTATTCTCTGAGCTCTTTGCTGCAAAAGACAATGAGCAATGTGAGAAGACCTTTCAAACTGCGTGTTTAAAGACAGACTGTTTACCCCATGGGCCATCCCTTTTGCCTTCTTACTATCTTTCCGTAATAGAAGGGACAGAGTTTTGAATGAAAATTAAATTTCCAGAGAAACACAGGCAAGATGAGCTTAGTGATAGAAATGAATAAGCATGCTTAGTAGCTAGCAAACAACAAGCATGGGAGCAAAGCAACATCTGATGAAAGAAGTCTGTACTGCATCTCATGAAAAACCCAGTGGGAAGAGACTAAGTTCCTCTTGAGAGCTAATGGCTGTCACCCACCCTGCTCCCTTCTTTCTCTAAAAATGCCCTAAATCTTTGCTCTTAGACACTGTTGTCTTTAAACCTATCAAACTCAAGTGTAAAAATATGTGTGTCCTGTTCCATCGATCGGAGCAAAGGTTGAAGGTCACAGCTGGAAGGGGCTGGTGCCTCTGTGTCCATGTCCACTGTTGGGTTAGGAGCAGGGTCAGTGCCTCACTTGCCCCTCTCATGATAACCTTTCAAATGATCAGAATGAATGGAATAATCTAGACAAAATGATTCAGAAATGAAACATGGTTGTTGTTGTTGTTGTTGTTTTAGGTTAAATATATTCTATATCAGTCACTCATTTTTTTTTCTTTTTTCTTTGTCTTCTCTCTAAAAGGTACATTAAAAAAAAATGAGTCTCAAAAATAATGAGGTTACATGAAAGACTTTGGCATTTCATTTAACACTTCTCTTAGCAATTGAGCAAAACCCAGACATTTAAGCTTTAGAAATTTTACATAAGTCTCAGAATGAGCTATTTGGCAGGAACTTGCTCACTTAACCCTATAACGATAGTAGCAGGTGGTTATTTCCTAAGACCATGAAGTTCTTAGGGTGAAGCTGATCAGAGTGTGTTCTTATGAACTCAGTCTTGGAATGGGACATCCAGGTCCCATTCTCTGGGTTCAGAATTCAGACTTCTGTGTTTGGTCACTAAGTAAGCCAAGGTTTGGCTGTGGCCACAATATGAATACTTGAGGCTCCATCCCTCCTTAGATATTAGCTTCCCTTAGTCTCTTCTCTCAAAAGAACACAAGGAGAACTAAGTGGGTGAGGAGGCACTGAATAGAAAATAAATCCATCCAAGATCAGATAATTAACCCAAGTGGTCATCTTCTTAAATTATAATTTGTAAATTTCTTATAATGGTACCATTTTCTGTTTCATTATAGCCCTTAAAAATTTTTCCAAAAAATCCCCTTTCTCTGTTTCTATATTAATTCAAGACCTTTTCTAATTTTGTGTCAATTTTAATTTTTTTTCTAGTGAAGTATTATTCTCAGGGTCCATTTTCCACCACCATAAAGTCTATGGTGCATCAGAGTTTATAGCCCAGTGGTAACACTACCACTATGCATGCACTATGGTGGAACACAGTTCTGTGGGAAAGAAGAGAAGTGATTATAGTCAAGCAGAGCTAGCAGCCCTGAGAACTTATGTGAAAGAGAGATCTAGTCCTCTGGGTACCATTTCTCCTTTGTTCTTACTAGTCATATTATATCCAGTTCAAGAGTTCATCTACTCAGCCATTGGAGAGAGACTGGGTAGCTGCCTAAAACGTACAGGATTGTAACATCACTCAGGAAGTCTGAGGATGGCGAAGATGTTGGTAACCTTTTTTTTTTAAACCAAAGATGAGTTTTTAATCTTCTGGGTAGATGGTTTCCTGTTCCCTTCCAGGCTTCTCTGAGGTTCGGCAAAATCACATGACTGGGTGACGGCCAGTGGATTTCGGAGGAGAAAGGTAATATGCACCTGCAGTCACAGCTCATGAAAGTAGATGCATAGTTCAAGTTCCTTGCCCTGTTGGCAAGGTTGGGAGTCTCTTTTGAAAGACTCTTCATCCGCCCTCCCTTACTGTACTACAGATTGAGCTGAGGGTGCTACATGCTAGGCAAGTGTATGTCTCTACACTCCCAGGCTTCTTGTTACTTATTGTTTAAAGACAGAGTCTTGCTATGGTGTCCAGGCTGGCACTGAACTTGCAATTCTGTGTCTCCACCTTTTAACTCAAGGAAGTAGTAAATTACTATTGTGCTAAATGAATGATATGTTGGGATATGTTGGGGATTATCTGTTCTCTCAACCAAGATACCACCACCGATCCAAAAATCTGTAATGAGTGATTACTATAAAAAGCTATCAAGAATCCAGAATCCGAATGCCCTGCTACCTTTTATTAGCTGTGGAGTATAAAAGAAACCCCACATTTTCCTGTGGAATTTTAGTTTCTCAACTTCTCCTTACCATGCACAGCAAAACCCCACAGAAAAATACATTGGAGTGCAAATGCTTGTTAGGACAGAGGAAGAGAGGGAAGGAGGGAGCAAAGGATCACATCAGATACTAGAGTCAGCCTACTCACCTTTACTTCAGAAATGTAGTCTCTTGGACAGACAGGGTTAGATGGGGTACAACTCCTGTTGATTACTATGCATTAAAAAGTCAAATGCACCTTTGAATTTTAGATGGTGTCTCCATCGGAAGTGCTAAGTGAGGGATTCTGTTAGCCTGCTTGGATAATTAAAGGCACAGTTCTGTCTTTGCTTCTGCTATTTGGGTAGTGCTGGCTGGAATTAGTCTACCTACTTCGCTTCTATGTCTACACAAATCCTAGTGGACATAATGTAAAAGCATTCATTTATCAAGAGGCTAGAACAGTGGATCTATATTTGGACTCATGCATGGATCCACCCAGTGAGTGATTCTAACACTTGAACCAAAATAGCTCTATAGATGACATCTAGGAGAAAGATGGTACAAGAGCTTTTAGATGGTGTGCACGTGGCAAAGGTTGAGGGGGATCTGATTTGTCCTAAAGCCAACATTTAGTATGCAGTCATTCACAAGTTTGATGCTTCAAGACATGATTTAAGACCTGATCACTACTGATTTGAAGAGCTTCATTAGATATGTGTGTGACTGAATAACTGGAATAAATTACAACAAAACAAAACAAAACTGCTGAGAACTAGACGAAGTTGAGATTATTATTATTATTATTATTATTATTATTATTTTGTCTAGGGAAATGAACTAGGACTTAGAAAGATGGTCATGCATTCAAGTGGCAGAGAGAGGTTTGGTAGGTTATGGGGAGGAATAAAAGCTATTTAGGTGGAGTTAAAACATTGAACATGTCTTGGGAGGTAAAAATAACTGAGAGTGACCAATGAGACTGGCCAAAGCTCAAACTGAATGAAGTCATTAAGCTAACACAAGACTTTGAAGGCAACAGCAAGTTCTACCTTTCGTAAGTTTGTCCCTTAAGAATAGGAAATTTGATTGAGAATGATGCAGATATAACCTCATGAAATAAAATAGCACACGTTAGGAATTAGAGTTATGCATGTATATTTTGGAGTGAATTTCCACTGTCCTTTTCCTGTCAATAGATAATACTGGTGTCTTAGCTGTTAACAAACTATTTTCAGGCATGTGATGACAAAGGATCATTTTGTGATTCAGAAATTTCCAGGTTATCTTAGCAGCTTGACACTGAAGTCACAGCTTGGAGATCACTGATAAGATCATAGATGTTGATTATGTGATAAGATTATAGCCATTTTCATCACATAAGGAACCAGCTAGTCAATCAAGTCATCCAAATTATATCTGTTAATTTTTGCTAGTATCATGTCACACACCTGTGTCCAGTTAACCTTTTTAGGTGAAAGAACTGAAGTCACAAAATTCTATAATATGCAAAGGTATGAATCTTCAAATAAATGGATACACAGCTCTAAAGACTACATACTATCAAAGAGGCTACTTAAGTGTCAAATGGGATCTACAGCTGTTCTTCCATTGGGATATAAATCTGCAACTATGACAAAAATGTTAGAATCCTACATTTTCATGTCACATTAGATTGAGCATATTATTTTTTCTTAAAACAGTGCCCACATCACTTCAATACCATGATGACAAAAATGTGACAGTCATTTTAAGCAGATAAGTAGTTGAAAGGACTATGGTAATCACAGTGCAAAACTAAGCAAATCCTACATAATGGTAGGAAAATCCATTCTTTCAAGTGATGACTATGAAACATATGACCATAAGTTACTAAATAAATGATCAACATGTGTCAGACTTACCCCTGTAGATCTTCTTACTAACCAAAATGACCAGTCCTATTGTAGACACACTGATGGAATAATTTATGTAATAATAGTAATATTTGGCCAACGGTTACTATTACTGTTGCTTTAAAAATTATTATTTTTATGTGTATATGTATGTGTCTGGATATACGTATAAGCATCATTTATATGCAGGTGCCTTTGGAGACCAGAAGAGGGAACTGAATTTCCTGGAAATTACAAGTAGTTGTAAGCTGCCTGGTGTGAGGGCTGGGAACTTAATCCAGAATGGCTGCAAGAGCAGCGATTGCTCCTAATCGTTGAGCCCTCTGTCTTGCCCCTTATGACTTACTGAGGTAGGGTCTCACTAAGTTGTCCAGGCTCACATCAAAGTTACTATTAGAGCCCCACAATGAAGATCCTTTTGCTATAGTCTCCTGAACGCTGGAATTACACGTATTGATCATTATGCATATGTAATGAAGAATTGTTTTTGTGTCTATGTGCACATGTCCATGTGGAGGTCAGAGAACAGTCTTGGGTGTTCTTGCTCAGGTCCCATTCACCTTTTTCTTTTTTGTTCAGACGGGGTCTCTCACTGGCCTCAGGTCAGCAAGCCTAGGGATCTGCCTGTCTTTGCTTCTTCAACAGTGGAATGAATCATCAGGTTGCACGACCACCGTGGTCTTTTTAAATGTAGCGTTGGGGATCTAAATGATGTCTCCCTTTTACCAATGGTACCCCAGATCTACAGAGACAAGAATTAAAGTGGCTTTTATGGACATCATCCTTTGTATCCCAAGGAGGATGAATTTCTAAAGAAAAAAATGTCTTAGGCAGTCAGACAGTGATGATCAAGGGGAAGGATATAACTAGGGTTGTAACCATTAGCTCTTATGACTTTATAGATCTGAGGGGTTTTTATGAAAGCACAGGTTTATAGGAGGGCTTGTTATGAAGAACACACAGTTCCATGGGCAAAAGCACTTTGCTATTCCTCTTGCCAAGTGGTCATCCATACCAGGGACGATGGACAGGCACTCATGGTAACTGAGTGAACTTGGTTCATGCTTGGCTTTAAATGGTGGCTTAAGAGAGTGGATCAAAACATATTTCATACTTTTCTTTTTCCTGTTCTCTCATTTTCCGGTCCTCAGGCCTCCTTTCTGCAAGGTTGTCTAGCTGTCTAAGTTTGCCAGGAAGCAATCCTCTGTTCTTTTTTTTTTCCTCCACAAAATACCCTTACCTAGTTCCTTCCTTTTATATGGAAATGTGGTTTTCAAATGAGGCTGCTTCCTAAGCCCCTGGAGGGATGCTTAGACTGTTCGTTGACCCCGCCCCTAGAGTTTCTGACTCCAAATGAAAATGTCTAGTACAGTTCTAACATGCCCCAGGTGATGTTGATACGCTTGTCTAGGGACCACCCTTTGAGAACCACCAAAGCATACTAAGTATGCAGTCATCTCTTCCTCCTCCCACCTTGCTCTCTCATCTTCCTGAAACATGAAGTAATGGTGGAAGACAGATGGACACCAACCTCATAAAGGCATAACAATAAACATACAAATGTTATGAGCAAAAGGAGACCTGAACATAGATAAGAATTATAAGGGCAAATGCTGACCTTGGTGAGCAAAGTTCAGTTACTTAGATGGCTGATATGAAACATTCAGAGATCAATTCTCTTGACGAATAGATGGTTCTCAAAATGTCCCAGTAGCTATTTTATCAGCGTCTATATCACGGCACAATTGGAACTAGACATATTGCCTTGCAATTCAATTTGAATGCATGTTTCAACAGTTTATTATGTGTTGGGTATGTGCTGATAGCCAATGATGTGAAAATGAAGCCTTCTATCTGTAAGAAATTCACAGTCATTAGTGTTGGTCGGGGAGGTGAGAATAACTAGGATAAGTTCATTATCCAATGGGGATTCTCAAAGCGTGGCCCCGGAAACCAATACTGTCAGCAGCACTCTGGCTTTTGATAAACACAACAAGCATCCATGCAGAATTATTTTGGCATCAGTAAGCTGTTTTAACCATTCTTCCAGGTGAGTCTGATGTGGAGTTACATTTTTATATAAAAGGAAGGAACCATAAGAAGACACTTGTGTTAGGGAATTGTATAGGAAACAGAGGCGAGGATTCAGACAAAGGCAGACAGAGGAAGAGGCCCTACAGAAAAGGGGATGGGGGGAAAAAATAAAAACACAAAGAAAACCAGAGGACAATAGTACCTGAAGGTTGTTATCAAAGGGAGAAGTGTGTCAAGAGGTCAAGGCCAGCTGGGCAGGATGAAGACCAGGAGGGCAGTAGGAGAGCAAAGTCCCCAGAATGGAGGGGAGGAACCAAGGCAAGCCATCTTCAGACATCAGAGCAAGCAGGCTGGGGAGAGGCACCACTCAGAGGTTTGCTGCAGCTTGGTGGTTGTAAAGGAAAAAGAGGGAAGGAATGTTTGTTTTGGAAGGATACCAGCAAGACCATGCTGCGGAAAGGGATCAGTGCTTTTCAAAAAGAGGAACCCCTAGCACAGTGATGTAAAGGAGATCAAGAGAGGCATTTATTTGTTCAGACAAAAGGGCAAGGAGAACATCGCTGCCTCTCAATAAATCTTTGCTGAGGAACCACTGTGATCTCAGGGTGCTGTTCTTGAGGTGCTTAATGAAAAGAGTAACTTCTCTTGGGGTTTGCACTCCAGTGAGAGAAAAGAAAGAATACATGTGAATAGAATGAAAACTAAAGTGAAGGGAAGGGAAGGGGAGAGATGAAGTCTGAGGCACATAGGGTGAGATAGATCCTCCAGAGGACTGACTCTGAGCAGAGATGGGTGGCAAACAGTGGAGACATAGAAGAGCTATTCTATGGGACTGGAAAGTGCAAAGGCCTTTCTGTGGAAGTTGCTTCGAGTGCTCCTGAATTCCAGGCCTCAGGAGATCAAGGGAAAGAGCCTGTGAAGTGTGAAGGAGAAGCCTGGAGAGCCTGTGGGCCACTGGAGCACATATGGAGTGAGTGGGAAACTGATGATGTTGGATCCATATGGCATGACTTATATTTTCTCCTTTTAACGGTTCGAGTTTCTCTCAGATAGATGCTATTCTACAGTGTCAGTAAGAATGCAGAATAGACTTATTAGAGGCTGGGAAGGGTTAAGGAAAAAGGGATGAGGAGAGGATCTACAGCAGATACCCAATCATAGACTGAATAAATTTTAGTGTTAAAGAGCCACGGGAATGCTTTCTACAGTGCTCCATTATTTATGAGTACCAAGGAAACGGGAGTTCAAGTGCCAAAAAAAAAAAAAAAAAAAAAAAAA
>NC_034592.1:122336253-122363510 GCF_900095145.1 Mus pahari | reverse complement strand
CTTCTTGGCCCTGGTGTTCCCCTGTACTGGGGCATATAAAGTTTGCAAGACCTCTCTTCCCAATGATGGCCGAGTAGGCCATCTTCTGCTACATATGTAGTTAGAGACACGAGCTCTGGGGGTTCTGGTTAGTTCATATTGTTCCACCTATAGGGTTGCAGACCCCTTTAGCTCCTTGGGTATTTTCTCTAGCTCCTCCATTGAGGACCCTGTGTTCCATCCAATAGCTGACTGTGAGCATCCACTTCTGTGTTTGTCAGGCACTGGCATAGCCTCTCAAGAGACAGCTGTATCACGGTCCTCTTAAGTACTTGTACAATTCAACCTCCATTTTCTTTCTTTGAGAAGTGGAAGACTGTCGTCCATGGTTGTGGAAAGAGGGTTTAGGGATGAGTGGTAGAGATTGGGAATTGAAAGAGACTGACTGATTGGAAAATAATGTCCATTAAAGAATTAAATCAAATGAGACAATGGATGACATTGTTTTTCTGTAGGAAAGCTGTTGGTGTGGTTTGGGGGGGGCTCTATCCCTTGTGGCTGCTTGCTAGACATCTAGATTAAGCCAGTGACAGAACTGTAATCTTTCTAGACCTCTCCTAAAGTGTCCCCCCCCCCTCTACTGAAAGATCCCTTCAGGTGCTGCACTGGTGTGGACTGGATTCTGGCTCCCAGTCCCCTGAGATAAAGATCCCCCACAATCTTACACAGCATAAACATGACCTGAAATCCAGAAGGCTGGCAAGATGGAAATTGAGTCATGACGTATTTATTAAGCTGAGCACTAAGTTTGACACTCAGAGGAACACAGAATTAATTCAAGACACATTTCTTGCCCTTAAGGAGCTTACAACATTGGTTTAGCTGGGAGACCACCCAACAACCATTAGGATGGAGAAATCAAATCTCCACATTGGGCTCAGTGTACTCCAGAGTGACAGGCTAGGAGATTAAACGGGCCCTGGTGCATATGGAACACACACCCGGCCTGCAGCCCCTCAGCCTGTGTGCATTAACTCCACCAGCAGCCTGGTTGCAGAGTGAAGGTAGCCGTTTGTGCATAAACATTGTCATTTCGCTGGGGCTGCTATTTCATCTTTGAACCTTGGCATCAAAGGAACACTGACCTTATTTCTGTAGCTCTCCTCTCTTTGAAGCCTATGGCTTTGCATTGCAGATTAAAGTAAAGACATTCATCAAGGAACGGATCTGGCCAACCGCTCCCCAAACTTGCCTGTAACAAAGCCTTGAAAGGCTCCAGTCGCAGTTGCAGTAGGCTGGTGAAGGCTTGGAGCCAGGCTCCTCTTTCTCAAAACTTGTGTGGCAGATCTAGAAATGATGCATCTCTTGGAGCTTTGGGCAACTTTATTCTGAGTACATCTTTGTAGAGAAGGCTAACCTAATGCAGTAGGTTATCTTGTTCATTTGAGCAGGTATTGTTACAAATGAGGTCAATGTGATCATTCGCAGTGTGCCTTTGAATCCTTCAAAAGATGTGCCAGACAGAGTTACCTGAGACTTGGTTGATGATTGTTTCAAAGGGAACCACTTCTTTTTGTTCATTTACTTGAAAAAAAAAAAACTGTCTTAAGTTTCTTCCTATGTTTATTTTGGTACACAGCATTCTGTTTTCTTTTAACTCATAAGATGGCAAGAGACAAGAGGGAAAGTATTTTAATTGTGATGCTAAGAATATAAGGACCTGTTAATGTGCAAGGAAGGGAATTTCATGATATTCCATCCCTAGACAAAGAACTACTGACAACTAGTGATTGTTGGGAGCAGGAAATTAGCCTCTCAGAGATGGGCTCCCCTACTGATTGACAAAGAATATATTAGAAAGAATGAAAGAAAGAAGGAAAGAAAGAAAAGTTAGGCAGTGGTGGTGCATGCCTTTAATCCCAGCACTTGGGACTCAGGCAGATGGAGCTCTGAGTTTGAGGAGTTCCAGGACAGCCAGAGCTACCCAGAGAAACACTGTCTTGAAAAACAAAACAAAAACCAAACAAGCATCAACAACAAACAACAAACAAAAACAAGTAAAACCAAACTAAACCAGGATACATTAGAAAACAAACAAAGAAAACGACATCACCACCAGAATACAAGAAATAAGCCTTAGCTCTGTTAAGGTAACAAGATCTTTCATGTGTTTTTGTGGAAGCCCAACTTTGCTCATCCTGACTAATCCAAGATCTGGGATGACATTCAGTCCTATGTCATTTCTTCCCTAAGATGTTTTCTACAGAATCAAAGAGTTTTCACATATTTTTTGAATGCCACAGAAACAATAGCAAATAAAGGCAAACAATTATATAAAATTCATCATTGTTTCCAGACATTTCTGAGGACTTTACATGGATTAACTCATCTAACTGTCATAAGATCTCAATGCATAAATGTTCTTACTCCCATTTAATAGCTGGGAGAATTGAAGCAAAGAAAAGTTAAGTCACCTGGCCAAAGTTGGGCAAGCCATTCACTTGCAGAACATCATGTGATCCTAAGCAACACCACAGAACTCAATTCCAGCAGTTACCTTCTATTTGTATTGTCAGGACTCCCTAAACTGGGCTCTTAGCCTTTCAATACATTTCAGTCAAAAAAATAAATAAATAAATAAAACACACACACACACACACACACACACACACACATACACACGCACACACACATCCCACATACACACAACACACACACAACACACACATCCCACATACACACAACTCACATACAACAAAGACACACACATCACACATACACACAACACACACATACATACAACACACACACACACACATCCCACATACACACAACACACACACATCCCACATAATACAACATACACATATAACACAGACATACACATCCCACATACACACCACACACATACACATACAACACACACACACACACACACACACACGATTTTAAAAAGATGTGCCAGCCATTTTATTTCACATGGTCGAAAAAGAACCATCTTGTGGGTCATTTTCCAGCGTTAGTGATAAAACAAACTCCATCTTACATTTTTAAAAATATTCTGGCCAGCAGGAAGGCTCAGCGGAAGAGCCATAGTGATTGTTAGTGTGGAGATGAGTGGAGACCCTATTTCAACTGACAAGTTTTCTTCTTATCTGATTTATATAAGGAATACTGGTTGCTCCTGATCAACTTAGGACCAGAAGGATTTGGGATTTTGAGGTTTGTTTTTGTTTTTTTTTTTTTTTGAGAATATTTGCATATTGAGATATCTTGAGGATGGGCCCCATGTCTAACCACAAAATTAAATGATATTTCATACACATGTAATCTTCAGAATTTTTTTTGACATAGCGTATCATTCTGTAATCCAGGCTGGCCTCAAATCCATAACCTACCTGCCACTCAAGTTCTGAGATTACAGGTGCATGCTGCTATGCCTTGGATCCACAGAACAGACAATTTTACAAAATATTCCTAGTATTCCTGCATTTGCATGTCCTACCATATGAGAGTGAGTGTGGAATGTTCCACTTAGAGCCCCACTTGAGTCAGTGCTTAAAATGTTTCAGATTGCAGAACATTCCTGTTTCAGACTGGGGTGGATGTTTGGCTTGAAGTAAAAGAAAAAAATGTTTTTGGTAAAACACATTTGTAAGTATTCTTTAATAATATAATGATAGATATTTACTTACATCATATAAAGTGGGTCTAGGTGGTTGTAGTAAACAATATAGGGTTTGGTCCCAGATGGGTGGCAAACACATACACACACACACACACACACACACACACACACACACACACACACACATATGCTATATTGTATGATGATATATGATATATTTATCTCTATAATGTATACCTATGTCATCTATATTTATATGTCAGTATAATTTGCCATTTCTCACTTGTACTCTAGCTAGCTCCCTGGTTGCATGAACTGCCTTATTTATCTTAACATTTAGTAGAAGCTTTAGAGATTGGATCTGAAAGATGGAATGAGTAGTCTATGAGCCTTCAATGAAACAATTCTCCAAAGAGCAGAGTAAGTTCATTTGAGTTAGACAAAGTAGCACATTTTAGCCGAAGTGACACAGTGGCAAATGAATGACTGGAATGACATTGAGAGTTTAAATGTCTTTACATGCCCAGTTGTGGTTTTCCCTTGCCCAACCTCTGGCAATAGAACATATAAATGATGATACTCATCTCAGAGAAGCACAAGGGACAGCAAGCAAGCATATACATATATATGTGTATATATATGTATATATAATTAATGTATATATGCCTATACATATATACAAACACATAAGACACATACATACATACAAATGTACATACTTATATATGTTCACACAAACATATACACAGATACACTGCTTATTTCATTTTAACCAAAAGTGATCCAAATTTGATGATCACACTAATGTGTTGTTGAAGACTATATGTACTTATTTTAGTGATGGTGCTGGTGGTGCTGGTGTATGTGTGTGTTTGTGTGTTTATGTGGTGATCGTTCTAGTACACTCCTCACCTTATACTGCTAAAAGCTTCAGGAGACACAAGGATGTACTTGAAAGGGTGGAATATTGACAGGCAGAAGCCTGGGAGAGTTCCCGGGAGCTGAGGTCTCCATAGATTGCTTACCTCCAAAGTTCCCCTCATATCCCATAGCTATCTTCAATGATCTGATGACTTGTGCCGCTACTACGGGACTCATGGATGTGGCGTAAGTAGCGCTATGTGACTGCATCCGTAAATAATCCACAGTTTCCTAGAATAAAGACAGAAATCCAAAATGGAAGCAAACAATTTTCAGAACTTGTCCTCTGTACATGACAGCAAAACATTTGCTTAGGTCCTCAGAAGACAACAACCAGCCTTCACTGGGTGACAGTCAACTACCTAGTCGGCTTCCCCCTTTCCTTAGGCTTTCCCATGAAGTCCTAGAAACTGTACAGACGTTGGAGGGAGCTACAGACTGCAAGTTGGTCTATAAAGTAAGACCAAGCATGGGAAGGAAAAATGAATTCTGAAATATCTGCCGTGCATAAGAGCAAATGCCCAGGAATGGCCGACAATACAAAAATCTGTTTTTTTTGTTTGTTTGTTTGTTTGTTTTTTTTTTGTGCGTTGAGAATATTAGCAATTGTGCTGTGGAAACTAGCCATGCTTGAGAAAGGATGCATGCAGTAGATGGCAAGGTGCAGAGGAAAGAGAGCAGGTACTTCTAGGAGCGCTGTCAGGGCATGTTCCAGAAATCTATGAAGCTCTGAAAAATGAACACTGAGGTGAAAGAGAAGAAAACTTGGAAGGAGAGAAGATGTACAAAGGTACAGAGGCAAGGTACGTGAAAATGACTGCCACTCTTGGTCCCCACCAGCATTCAAATAGTCGATGAGGCTGAGTTGGTCTCATGGCCTGCTTTCAGAATAATAATACTATACAGGCTCTGAGCCTTTCTCAAAAGGCTGTGAGCACTTTTCTTGAGCACTTCAAATGGTTTGTTTCCTTTCTTCCCTTCCTTCCAGATTCATTCTTTTCCCTTCATTTCATTCTCCTCTAAAAAAGACTTCAAATTATTCATTTAAATTATTTTTTCTTTATTAAATGTGTATTTACCTCTTGCTTTCTATCCTTCCTTTTTTATCCTTCTTTTCTCCCTTCTTCTTTTCCTTCCAGCAAATATATTAAAGACCTATGCTGGACTATGTCCTAGATTCATGAGTGAGTCTCAGAGACAGGAAGACTGAGGTCATATTCTAGTCTGACATCTTTGACTGTTCTCTCCCTCCACCCCCTGAATCATGTAAAAGTGTTCAGGGATGCTTTCCCTGCTCTTGAAGACTGTAGATGACCATGGCAGGCCTTGAAGCATTAGCTATGTAATACTTAAGAAAGTTTACTCTGGAGGATCTGGAGTCCCTCAAAGAGAGATCGTTGATGATTCCCCAAGATGCACTGTCCTTCAGAGTTTGTGTTCTGCCCAACAGTGGCAACAGGAATTTCCATCTTCTTTTGAGATTAAATATTTTTCCACAGGCTGCAAGGGATTTAAGGAGGGGACAGTCAGGGAGTCACAGGCACTCAACAATGGAGACTTAGATGTTCCTGTGTCTATGGAGGGGTCGTTCAAGGGGTGATCTGGCCACAGTAGATGAATGGACTTGGAAGAATACAGAGGAAGGAAAAAGCACACAGGCTTGCTAAAATAAGGATTAAGGGTAGAATGTCTGAGCAAAGGATGGAAGAGCCAGCTGGGTGTAGAAAGAGAAGCTAGTCGTTTGGGGACTAGGTGGTCAGGAGTTGTTCCCTTGAGTGGTAGTATGTCCCAGAATTGAAGCAAAGGTTCTGGGACTGAATTGCTTAGTCCAAATCCTGGCTTGTTACTAATGGCTATGTGACCATGAACAAATAACTAGGTTTTTTCTTTGTGATGTTTTCTTCTTTGCAAAGTGAGATAACGGTGATACCTTCCTAAGACTCATTATGAGAATATATATTCAATGTCTATCTATCTATCTATCTATCTATCTATCTATCTATCTATCTATCTATCTATCTATCTATCTATCTATCGATCTAATAGAAAAGGTACATTATGGTACCTAATGAAGTTGATGACTATTATTGGGTTGTCAGTTTAAAGATTTGTAGAACATGGTGCGGGTAGGGGGTAGTTGTGGAGGCAGGGACCAAAACATGAAACTTCTTGTGGTTTTATGATTTTGTTTTTCTGATTTGTAAAGGGAATAATCTAAGGTTAAGTTACCTGTATAAGGGAAGCCACAAAGCACCAAATCAATGATACTTAGCTTGCTTCTTCCTCCATCCCACAAGGGCTAGTGGCAGTAGGAGCGAAACCAAGCCAAACCTATCCTAACTACTACCAATCACAAGAAAACAGACAGGCCTTTGGAAGAATGGAGAGCATTAACTCGATGAGCTATTGAATAATTCAGAGAGCAGAAAATGGGACCAGAAACTAACACCACAGCCAACATCCATGGGATACTTTTGAGTTCATATTAAGGACAATGCATGTGTTAATTCACTTAAAATAACTCAGAAGTAGGTAACACCTTTTAATCCCAAATTTATAGATAGGATAATTGAGGCACAGACTTCCTGGAAATTCTCCATAAAGATTAGGTAAGGTAAGGACTCTAGTTCAGATGTTTCCATCTTTAACACTATGCTTATAACATCTTCAAAACCAGAGAATGGCCTCAGTATGGGAAGAAGTGAGTGTTGGAGTGTACAGAGACCAGCTTCCTTTATGCTTAGCCTGGAGTGCTTCCCCCAATTTGTATACATTGCTGTTTTGGGGTTTAAAGGATTTTATGTATAATCTTAATTTAATCAAAATGAGTGTGTCCTCAGAAGGAAAGCAACTAAAGATATATAAAGTCCATAGTAGTAGGAACTTAGCAGAGACCCTGTACATTCTGACAGTTTAATGGGAAGCCAAGGAACTTTAGAGATTGAGGGAAGATGGTCAGTCCCCTGATGCATTAACGACAAGAAAACCGAACTCTTAGGATCCAGTGTAGTAACATCTCAGTCGGGAAGCATTCAGCACAAAGATCAGACAAAGAAACAAAGCAAAGCCTCCTTTGATCGAAACACCCCTAACTTTAATTTCCTTTCATAAACTGAGGAATCCCATAAGTCAGTCATAAGCATCTTTAGTTTGAACACTAGTGCATCAGAGTATAATCACTCCCTTGAACATGAAGAGTGTCTGTCCTACAATATAATTACTTTGGACTGAGTCCTTTTTGTCCCAGGCTGGGTAAAGGGTGTTTTCCTTGTGTGGTTGAGGAAGTGGAGTTCTGTAGTAACTTCTGGAGAGTGTCAAGGAAAGTCTACTGATTTCTTCCATTTATCTCCTGACTGGGTACCACAAGTCATGAATTAAGGGTTGACTTTGGTCCCTTGCAAGGTGTGTTTGTATTGTGTCTTTCTTTGGAATGGGTTAGAGGTTCTCTCAGGGACAGTTTTCCAAGTCCTTTTTTTCAAGACCAAAACCTTGATTATTTTCTTTACCCATAGGCCTGGAGTTCAAGGGCAAGGGTGGGTTTTGGGGAGGGAATCAGACAGGAGGCTTTTAGAATAAACATCTTGATACTTATTCCATGACCCCATTTACTTCAAAGGACTGTTAAGCGCAGGCAGGGCTGAGAATACCAGAACAGAATGGCTTCTGTAAGAGAACTGCCTTTACTTGCTTCTCAGGCTGTTGGAGCTATCACCTTCCAAACCTAGCCTTGTTTCCCATTTCCCTCCTCTAGAATTACAACCCTGCGGTCTATCGGTCACAAGGACAATCTCTGCCTCAGTTATTTGCCAAGTGTCATGGAGGCTGGGAGAAGCCAGTGAGTGACAGCGGACATGTAAGAAGTTGCAGGACCCATGCTTACAGGAGAACAGAGGATGAGGAATGTTGAGTACATCCTCCCAGCAGCTAGAGAAATAACTGAAATTGAAAATTGCAAAAGAAAAGAACCCAAGCCTATCAACGCCCACCTTGTTCATAGACACTGATAGTCCTGACAGGAAGAGTGAAGTGATTATCTGAATTTTCACCTGTACCTTCATGGAAGGATAGCCTCCATAGTGAATTGTTTACTGTCCGTCAGCAGAGCTTCGAACTCAAAGAGCAAAAGACAAGAGCCCCATAGGCTTTTGAGAAAATACTTTGTCTTGGAATTAATCCTGATCAGCCAAGGTGAGTTTGTTACTTAGTAATAACTAAGGGGGAAAACGAGACGCTAGTAACAACTAAGGGGGAAACGGGGACTTCCAATCAAACCTCTGATTTCTGAAATCTTAGCACCAGCTATTTCCCCCACCCCCACTTGTTTCCAAGATGTATTCATCTGGTCCCTAATGTGCAAAACGCTGCTCCACAAAGAGTCCTGGGGCATCCCGGGTGTAGTTTTTAGGAATGTTGTCACTGTATACCAAGATGAACCAGACATTTCAGAGCCAGGCATTTGTATCTTTTTTTCTAGAGTTTTGAACCCACTTGATTGTTTTCAGGATTTGTGCTCTGTATTCTCTTGCTCAGTTCCATGTATTGAATTCTGTCTGTGTCTCCAAGGTTTTTTTGTAAGTTGGTGTTTTAGGGTAGTGTATCTCAGTATGGCTATGAGCCCCTGCCAAACACTCTAATTCATGATGCCACCTGGTGGTTAATTGAGATACTGCAGTATAACACGGGTTAGGAGGAGGAAGCGGGTAGGAGTGGAGAAGTCCTGATTAATGTAACAATGATAATTTTTACAATTGCCCGATCTTTAACCCAAAGTAGCAGAGGTCATGTAGACAAGAGTATTCCATTTTTGAAGCCCTGCACCCGCCTTCAGAACAGAGAACAGGATCCCAGGGAATTGTCCTTCCTGCGGCTAGTCCTGGGTCTTTGTTTAAAGTAGGTATCAAATAAAGGCACTCCGAGGAGAAAAATGTGACATCCAACAAATCTGACAACATTTCAAGGATCTGCTTGCTTTAGTTTATTCAGGTGCCTTTGGCTCAGGAAACAGAGTTACGCTTGGTTAAAAGTTTTGTGGCTCAGAACTGCTGCTAAAGTAATCAAAGCCCACGGCCTCACAAAGCAAGGTAATCCGGATCAGACAGCTCCTAAATTTGAGACCCTCTGATCCTGCTGATGTGACAGTTAAGAAGGAAATATTTAACCTCTCACTAGACTTTGCTGAAGCCTTTCAGGGCCTGGCATTCCCCATGTTCTTGGCATTCCCTAGCTCATCCCCACAGGAAAGCATAGGAAAGCGGAAGTACAAAGCTTTGACCGTGAAAGAAAGTAGCAGTTACAAGAGGGCAAAGAACACTTAGAACAGAAATTTAGGCATCTGTATGGCTCATGGTAAGTGGCTAAGATGCAATCTATTGTTTTAAATCACTTTTAGTGATAGGATTGCTTTCTGCTAGCATACCTTGGTTGGTCTAATTGCTTGAGCAGTAGGTGGAATTTTTGTTCCTTCTGGTCAGTGGGTAAGGAACTAGAAACTTTAGATATCTTGCTAATAGCACCTCCATGCACTAATTTGGGGCCTACAATGCCCTACTAGTTGGAGCTACACCACAGTCTCTTTGGGACAGATGTAGGCTTGGAGAGACAACTGACATGATTTGGAAAAAGGACAGGACATAAACTCTCTCATCCCTTAGATCTTGGTCTGAATATTTGCTTGCCCCCTTCCTCTCCTTCTTCTTTAAAATTTTTTCCAAATATTTATTATTTTACTTTCATTAACAAATCATTGACAATAGAAGCACAAGACAATGGGACTAATGCTCATTTCACAGCATCATGTCATCTGAACCAGAGTTTTTAATCATTTAGAGACTAGAGAAGATGGCTTATCTAACATCACAGAAAAGAGTTATTTCTCAGAAAAATAATCTTAAAAGTCTGTTTTTATTCTGCTGTCATTTAGGTGAAAACTTGTAAAATCCATGAGGCTAGCCTCTTGAATATCTGAACTTTCCCCACTGTTGCTATTACAACACACACACACATGTGCACACACACACACTCCTAGTTCTTTAATTTTTTGAATTTAAACATTGTATATATGTCTTGCCTGCATGTCTGTATGCTATATTTGTCCAGGTTCAGCTGACTAAGGCTTCAGAACTCTGAGACTGGAGTTACAGATAGTAGTGAGCCTTCAGGGGACGCTAGGAGTTGAGCCCAGACAGGCAATCAGTATTCTTACCTGCTGATTGAATCAGTATTCTTACCTCTCCACCCCATTCCCTCATAGTTCTTGTAAGGTTCCTTATTACTTCTGTGGCTCAGGATAGTCTATTGCTTCTTTCTGAAATTGATCCCCCCCCCCCCCCACTATTTGTCTACAAGGCTGATTGGTGGTTATTCTACAATACTTCCCAGACATAGTCCGGCGGAGCTAATCTCTCCCAGGTACTCTACACACCCGAGCCTGTGCTGCTGTGGTTAGTTTGTTATGTGATGGTTCTTTCCACACTTTTCTTTACTCTGTGCTGCAGGTGAGCTGAACTGAAATGGACGTGATCTTCAGGGGAGTCCTGATTTCTGCTTCCAGAAATCTGTGTCCAGGATCTCCCCTAACACAAGAGGTTCCTTTCTTACCTTTCTCCCACCTATATATCCTCCTGAGGCCGCAAAACTTTTGGTGAAGGTACCCATGTATAAGTCAATATCTTCAGGGGCCAGTCCAAATAACTCTCTGATGCCTCGGCCCGTGGGGCCTGTACAGCCAATACTGTGAGCTTCATCGATGTACAGGTAAGCCTTGTATTTCTTCTTCAGAGCCACTATCTGGGAAAGGTTCACAATGGAACCTTCCATGCTAGCACAAAAGAAAAAAGGCTTGGTAAGTAGTGAATATCTTTCTGGAAAGCTCCGTTAGTGTCCTTCCGGCTCACCCTAGAAAGCCAGGGGCAGTCACACCTCTCTTCTCATAGCATGTTTTTTATTCAGCAAAGACAACATTTCAGTCTTGTAAGGTTTCTCTGGGTGTCGACCCTACTCGAATAAAATACTTTATGGATTGAGTGGATTGGGCTGTCAACCTTGATTCTCAACTCAAACATGAACTAGCCATATTGCTAATTTGTTTGTTAAGCTGATGATAAATGCTTTGGGGATAGCTTTAATAAAAGTGTGCCACCCCGAGACACCTTGATGTAGCTGCTTTTATTTCCGATTGTTTGACCAGGTCTGCCGGATCTGAACTGCTAGAGATTAAAGTGGGGAATTGAAAACACACAGAGCTTCAGACACCATACTATTAACTTGTGCGCAGTAGAATGCCCCTTAGTTCCCCACTCACCACAGCTCAGTCTATGCGAGGCACCTGCTGGTACCCTTTCTCCATATTTCTTCAGAGTGATAGAACAGAAGTTTATCAGGCCTTAAAATCGCCTGATAGTTTTAGGGCCCAGGTCTCTGGGTTCCTCCTACAGAGGTTCCAGAGGTGCACGGGGGTGGGAGGGGAGGGTGATGATGTATATAAACATCCAGGATGAGCTTACACTAGTATCTGGGAACCACACTTATCACTACTAACCTATCCTTTGCTTTAGACCGATTTTATTATTTATTTTAGTTTTCTAAGTTTTAGATTTCAGTTTTGTTTTGTTTTTTTTTTTTTTAAACCTTAAATTGACAGAATGTCTTGTAATAACAGCTTTAGATTTGTAGAATAACTGGGTGAAAGATAAAGAGGATTATTGTATCCTCAGTCTTTCCAAGTTTCTCCTGACATTAATGTCACCTATGAGTGTGGGGGGGGGGCACTTTTTTTTTTTTTTTTTTTACAATTTGATGAGCCAATATTGATACACTAACTAAACCCCACAGTTTAAGGTTGACTTTTTGTGTTGTACACTCTATTTGGTTTTTAAAAAGGATATGAGTGGCTTCACAGATTGGCATGTCATTCTTGCCCAGGGTCATGTTAATCTCTGGCATCTCAATTTTAATGTGTGTACTGATCAAGAGTGTCTAGGTGTTTTTATTTCCCATGATATTGCAAATCGTAAAATGTTTCTAGTCCTTAGAAAAGGGTCAGATAAAGCCAACTACTAAGTAAAATTAAATTTTATATTTGCATGGCACCTCTGGATCTCCATGTGTTTTTAAAGAACATTGACTCTACTTGGCCTTCAGAGTGCTGTCAGCGGTCTACACTGTTCAGTTCGGACTATACAGACAGGCTGGTTCTATGAAAACAGACTCGTATGTTTATGACACAATGCAGCTTGTCAAACAGTTCAAGCAACCCTTCAATTTAGTTCAAGGCTAATCATTTGAAGAGTATTGAACTTCTCCCCCCTCCCCTGTTACATATTAGATTGTATATAATCCATTTAAAAATAAGTTTAAGCGTTAGGTTGATTCAGTCAAAACAGTCCATTGAGTCTCAGAGCTACCCTGACCAAAGGAACTGAGTTTTACCATCGATGGATACAGCATGTGGGTACTTCACAAGGTCATTTTGAATGGCCAAGGTTCTGCTTTTAATGGAAGACCAAATGGTCATCTTCTCTATGTGTGTCTGTGAGTTACTTCTGGCACTACTTTAAATTCCTTACTAAAGGTGGTCTCCACTGAGGGGGTGGTACTATGGCTAAGTGCCTACTTTAGGCTTAGATTATAGCCACAGCTCTTTCGCGATGGCAGCCTATATGATGTCTTCTGTTATCCTAGGCTTCAATCTTACGGGTTTTAAGCACGATGGT
Source organism: Mus pahari (assembly GCF_900095145.1). NCBI lineage: Eukaryota > Metazoa > Chordata > Mammalia > Rodentia > Muridae > Mus > Mus pahari. The sequence continues at coordinate 122,350,271 of NC_034592.1, read as the reverse complement.
GACGCTGTCCTCACAGGATCAATCATCATGCATGCCAGCTGCCAGACTGTCCTAGGCCCTCAGTGAACTTGGAAGGAGAGTTTCACTGAGGCCTGACCTGAGAAAATGGGAGCCCTTAGCAATGTTCTATGTTGGATCTTCTAAAATGAGGCATGTGGGTGCCATTGCAGGGGTCAAACATGATAAATGGCGTCAGACCCTCAGAGTCCTTATGCTTTCTCCTTGTCTATAAAGTGCTGTAATTTGGTAACACAAACATGCTAGAAACCTGACATGACACAAGCAGCCATTCATTTTTCTTTTTTTTCTGGAACTGAGTCTGGCAGGAGGCAAAGTTAACATTGAACAGTGTTTATAGACAGTCTCCACAGCTAATTAGCCATCTTTCGATGGGCTGCTTTAGCTGATGCAAGGAAACTGCCCACCTGGTTTATATTTTGTCCTCCAAGATTAATGACTCTACAATACTGCTGATTTTTTAGAGTTCATGCCAGGCACACATAAAGTCCTAAAGAGAACTCAGCTTCTACATAGCTATCTTCATCCACACTAAGTTTTCATTTTTTTTCAGTATTACTGATTTCCATTGAACATTTTTCTAGAGTAGGATGATGAGTTCTGAGTACAGGTAGAACATGGTTATCTGTCATAGCACCGCTAGCTTCTGTCAAAACAATCAAGACCAAAAGCAATAAAGAAAAACACATAGCACATTGTCATTTTTTCCTGGATAGAAGGTTTTGCTTTTCTTTTGCCCTTAATAGAAGAAAAAGAAATAAAATGCAGCTATAAATAAAGATAATGCCATCAGTTAATTTGAGGCTCTGCCGAGGGACCTGAATTATTCGTTAACCCTCAAGTCAGTGAATTGCTTCTTTATGTATATGTTTTTGAAATGTTCCTCTCATCACCCTCCCCTTCACATGGAAAGCAAAACTGAAACCATAGTTCAGACAGCTTGTATGGTAGGAAACCTCAGTGTCAGGCTCAGGGTTTAAGCCGAGAGAAAGGAGAAGAGAAACAAGGGAGATAGAGACACAGGTTGAGAAGAAAAAAGAGAAGGGGGGATTCAGAGAAAAGGAAAGGGAGGGGGAGAGGAGAGAGAGACTGAGATAGACAACAGGGAGACAGGGGGAAAGGGGTTTAAGATAAATTCATCTTATTCTTTGTCCTTTACATGTTGAAATCATAGAGAACTGGGCTGACATTAGTCTATTCTGGTAATTCATCAATTACTTGTATGTGGCTATCTGCCTACCTTGAGCTTAGATTATAGCTCCAGCAATTTCTAAGTGGGAAGGCCTGGCTAATTCTTTTGATTTTAAAAATCTAGGCTCCAACTATGCCATCAGCATGTTTTTGACTCATTTTGAGATTACTTTTTATCCATTATGAATTGAAAACGTATTTATTCTCCTCAGATACTACAAAAATGATATAGTTAAAACTCAAATGTTAGGGTTAAAATTACTTTTAGAGCTGAAACAACAAAGTTGGGGAAGTAAGAGGACTTTTAGTTGGGTATGAGACAGCCACCTTGACCAGGTGTGAGGAAGAAGGACAGGACTCATAGAAAAATAATGAGGCTAGGCTTTGGCAGGCTTTGGCCAGTCAGTCCCAGTAACAGGAAGTTCCTGTGTTCTAGTAACCTCAGCTTTATGAATACTTAGGCTTATAAACATACTCTTGCATCTAGCATACTTAATGGTAATAGACTGAATTATAGGTAAGAATGGCTTCTAAGAAAGTCTTCACTGTTCTTGGTAGGAGACCATTCAAGACTGCCTCTTGGGTGGTAGACCAAGGCTTATGAGCCCAGATACTAGAGAAAGTGTTTTGTGACTACTTTTTAGTTCAGCTCTGTCTTAAGTCAACGTATTTCCTTTTTTGCTTTCTCACTGGCTACAATAAATCTTGATTATTTGCTAGTACTACCTGCATCCTGGTGTGAATTTTTCTCCTTCGGGAAGATCCTAGACTGTTGCCAGGGTTAGGGTTAGAGGGGTAGTCTCCAACCCACAGCAATGAATATTCAACACAGTATTAAGAAATAAGATCAGAACACTAAAATAATATTTGACTTTTCGAGCATAAATTGAGGATTTATGGAACTTTAGACTTGAATTTTCAACCCCCTTAGTTTACAGATGGAGAAATTGAAGCCTAGATAGGATTACTATAAGTCAGAGTGACTGCACTCTCTGTTTATGCGTTAGATACTGACAGATAGGTTGCCTGCTCTATCTACATTGAGCCTTGCTCCACCAGGGGCATCTGGTTTGTAACCTCAACTCTGCTTCATTTTATTAGTCTGCCCCAGGACAATTTATTTTGACCTCAGAGCCCTGTTTCATCTTTTAATGATCTCAGCAAGCTTGTGTAATTTGTACACCTGAGATGTTTAGCAAGGAGTAGACACATAGGCAGTAGGAGTCCTCCCTCTGGAGCCCGTCCTCTTCTGTCTGAAGAACAAACAATTTTGCTACATAGACAGTTTATTGTTTTCCAACTTGAAATCTCTTCAACTAAAAACAAATGAGATTATGAAGATAGTTATTCTTTGTTGCAGGGGGACTCTGCTTATATGATATGTTTATATGACTTGCATTATCTGCATATATGTTCTATGGAGGGAATACACCAATGGCACCCAATACCAGGATTGGAAGCCATATCCTAGATATAGCCCCAAATCTTGACTTCCCTACATTCTTTAAAAAATAGTAACACTTTCAGATAAGGCACTAAGAATATTATTGGTTGCTATTTATTGTGTGAAGTGTTCTAGATTCTTAGTTTAGACATCTAGCCTTTTCTATTTTGAAGCCTACTTAAAGCTTTCTAACTTGATTAACTTTTCTCTTTAGAAGTTATGAAAAAAGTGCTGTGGTACAGCAATGTGTGGCGAGATACTTAGCTGGTAGGGCAGACAAGAGACAAAACAACAATAACCACCACCACCGCCACCCAAACAAACTTAGGAGCTAAAATTCAAAAGAGGCTTTGGTAGATACTAATCAGGTATGTCTCTATAGCACACTTCTCAAGTATGGAAGTGGCCTCGGGAACTATCCATCTCATATTCCTAACTCTGACTCTGGAAAATCCAATGGAAAGTAATTTTTTAGTGATAGTTTTAATTTAGCATGCGTGTGTGAAGACTTTTCAATGGGACTTTTGCTCTAGAATTCATGTTAGGTTGGTGTTGGTTTACAAAGGAGGATCCTGAGCCTTTCTGAAGGATGGAGGTTGTTGGGGGTATCACAGTTATTACACAGAGAAGATAAGAGGAAGCTTTCTGTGGTAGTAAGCTCATGGACATGGAAGCTTTGCTCTTTGTACATCCTAAATTGATTGATCTGAAATAGACTGATGCAAAGATAGAAACCTGCAAGCTTCCCACTGCTGCGTACACAATCTGATCTTTCCATCAGAAGTGAAGGTGTAATTCACCTGTCCTGGAGTCAAGGTTAGTTCGGTCATGTGTTTGGCCAATAGGGCACAGCTTCAGTTCTGGGCCACTCTCTCAACAATGCCAACTTCTGGGTTTTCTGTCTTGGAAGCCAGGGGCTGTGTTGTAAGGGAACGCTGAATAGATGACTGAATATAAGCAGGTTCGTGTGAATAAGAAAAAGGTACCACAGTCACCCCCTAAAGGACTGTGCTACATGTGTGAATAAGGAAAGGTTGGGTATTCCATTCGTATTTGAACTCTTGACTGACGGCAGCCTTGTGAATGAGCTCAATGAATACCGTGTGAGGCAGCAGACCTGACTCACAGGACCAAGGAAAATAAGAAATGAGCCCCATAAGTCTTTATTCTTCGGAGCGGTTTGTTACACAGAAGTAGTTAACTGAGGGGTTGCCCTTGCTAAATTGTGGTTTAGTGCCTCATTGACTTGGGGCTAGGACTCTACACCTGCCATTTCTCTCCTCCTGATAGGATAAGACAAAGCCAAGCCTAGCCCCTAATAAGTTCTGCTGCTGGCGTGGTTTCTGATGAGAATATTTGTCTTGAAACCACTGATTGGCTTCTAATTTCAGCCATGACCTAAGCACTTAAAAGTGTAACTTGCCTTCAGTTGAAATAAGTTCTGTTTGTTTGAAGTGCTGTTCTTTGGACTCTGGTTTAATGGAGATGGACAGTCTGCCTTCTGTCAGCCAATTCATCCTACTATGGGTCCAAACCTGAATGACAGGTGTTTAGATAAGGGGTGCTTGAATCCCTCCCAGGCAGGCAGTTGCTACAAACCACACAGGGAGAATACTTTCCATGTAAGGTTATGATAGCACAGGCTCAGCATGAGATTACTCTCTAAAGTATCAAGTTTTGGGCCAGTGAGTCCGTACTGACCCTAGAACAGGACTTACATAGCCCTGGTCCCGTTGGCTGTTTTGAACTACAGAACTCTTCTGAATGCTCCATGCTTTGCAGAATCTCCAGGAGCATTCCCTGCCTCTCCCCACTAGATGTCAATAGTATTCTACTTCATGTGTGGCCACTAAAACCTGCCAAATGCTCCCTGGTTGGGAACAGGAGCAAATAGTCACTCCAGCTTTATAAATGCCACTGTTTTAGAGATTTCATAAGCACCACACACCCCCTGGGCTGACCTTAGGAAATAATTATGAGGGTGTGGAAAGTGATCTACTATGATCTGCTGTTACTGCAACCCCACAGCAGTGCTCAGAATGTACAGAACTCTAATCATTTAAAGGCAAAAAAACAAAAACAAAAACAAAAACAAAAACAAAACTGAAAAAAACAAAAAACCATGATTCTAGTTTTTATATTATCATCTATTTGGGGGAATTCACTCTCCTGCACACCAAAAAGGATAGGGGTGCATTTATTTTGTTACTCAGTATTCACTCATGACAATGTTTAATTATGATAGAAATAATATCTTCATAACCTTATTAGTTTTTAGTTGAAGAGGCTTCAAGTTGGAAAACAATAAGTTGTTTATATAGCAAAGTTGTTTGCTCTTCAGACAAGAGGATGAGCTGCAGAGGGGGGACCCACGATGCTATTGCAGTTTTCATGTCTCCTTTGCAACTCCCCACTTCCTCTCTTTATATTCCACTTCTCTATAAGCAGCTCATAGGGAGTACAGCCCCATGTTTCTCTGCTATAAGGATTGCTTGGGAATTGATTTCAAAAGGGCACTCTGAGATAATATTTCCTTGGCTTACAGAACAGGGTGTAAACAGAAGTGCTTGGGTGCAATTTTCATTTGAGTCACAGTAATCGATTTAGACAGAGAATGAAGCAAATTCAATCACAGCCAGCAATATAAAAGTGCTGCTCTGAATGACTTAGTGGGTATTTTTGCCTGCTCAGCTTGAAGAAGGCAGGAAAATGATCTTGGGAATATCACCAAAGGTTGAGATTGACACATCCCTGTCCTCACTCTGGAGGAAGTATTGTCCTTGAGGTTAGTCCCCTGTATTGTGATGCCAGTCATTAATCTAATTGGTTAATGATTGGCAAAGGGCTTGAGTTTACTGTCCACATAAGCGATTTGGGGACACCCACCAAAACATCTATGACAGACATGTCTTGGGACATTCCGATGTTGAATAGCCCAGGCGCAATGTCTTTGAAATACAGGGAACTGAAAAGCAACACAGATCAGCAGTGAGGACATTTCCAAGGAAGGTTTCACCAGCATGTCAACCCCCATAGTATTCCAACAAATGCACAGAGCTGTAGATAAGACAGAAGACCCTAGACCTGGCTCACTCTTATCAGTAGCTCTATCTGACCTTCCTCCATGGCATCTATAAGCATCTCCTTTCTCTTCTCCTTTGGACAGCTTGCTGTGAGCCTCTGAATGCCACTTGCCTTCACTTATTTACATACCTGTAGATGCCCTCTACCAGGATGAGAATCTTTTTCCAAGCTCTCCCTGTGCCAGGCTGGCCACGGATGATAGCTTCTCTCAGGAGCTTCTCTAGGTGTTCTGCATCTTTAAATAATGTGAAAAAGAAAAATTGAGTTACAAGAGGGCTTTCTGTTGCTTTCCTCCTTTTGTTTTTTGAGAGGGTGTCAGAATTATTTGCTTATTCATTTTTAGGCTCATACTCAGACCTGGACTTTGAGGAGGTGAAGTTGGCATCAGAGAACTCCTGTGAGAAGTAGGGGTTCATTTTCTATTAAAACTTAACTCTGGTAGGATGAATAGGCACATCATTACAAACCAGCTGAATCAGTTATAGCTCTGACAATTTCTCTCTGCTTGCCTGAGAGAACTTGAAGCCCAGACTATAGAGAAGCATCCAGTAGAGTCAAACCTTGGCTGCTAGGCCGAAAATGAACTCTGAGAGATGCAACTGACAGACACCCCTCAGTTGTTTAGACCTGAGTATGTTAGGGGTTTGCGTGGGGTACCTGCATGGCACTAGAGATCTCATTATCCTCGGGGGCTTGAATTTTGAATTGTAAGATATTTCAGCACTGTTCAGGTTGTTACATAAATGGCAGTCTTTTGTGAAATATTTGAGAGCTCTGAACACATTACTAGTAGTTGACAATTGCTGAGCCCCAGTTTTTGTGCCTGATACCTTCTAACTGTATTCTTTGTTGTAGGTCATTTGAATTCTCCCAGGACGCCTGTCTTTTTTCCTATTGTGGGTCAGGCAACTGGGTCACAGAGGATTTAGTAAGGCAGTGGTTTTCAATATTCCCAGCCTGTGACCCTTTAATACATTTTCTCATGTTGTAGTGATCCCCAAACCATACAATTATTTCTGTTGCTACTCCATAACTGTAATTTTGCTACTGTTATAAATCAAAATGTAAATATCTGATATGCAACCCCTGTAAAATGATCATTTAACCCCCCCCCCGAAGGTGTTGTGACCTATGGGTTGAGAAGTGCTGATCTAAGGCCTATGACTGTAAATAGCAGAGTTGGACTTTGAATCTTTACTGTGTTCCACATTTGTAACCACAACCTTTTGCTGCCTTTTATGAGAGCCTTTGCACTACTTTCTCAAACTCTAGAATGATGCAGGGCAGGATGGAAGGTTAACGACTGGTAGAGCATCTTTGTTCACTTTTAATGCAAAACAAGCAAACAATCAAAAACCTAGCGAAAGCAGAGACACACCATTTACTTTCAGTAGGAGGAAGGTGGCTGGGTGTGAGCTTAGAGGCCACCTGGAAAGATTTAGGAATCAACCCAGCGATTGGGTGTTTTATGGGTTATTTAAAATTTACCTTTTAAAACTAAAGTGAGTGAAAAATTATAGAGACTAACGTGCATGTTTATTTAGATCGATATATTTGTACTCTATAGTTTTGCTCAAGAAAATCTGCTGGACCTTGGATAGACCCAAGGGAGATGTCAGGTAGGGAAGCTTTCTGAGCTCAACCAAAATGCTGAATGACAATTAACTGCTGATTGGCGTGTGCTATTGAGATTTTAAACTATTTTTTTTGTTATAATTGTAAACTAATAAAGTCTCAGAAAGTCTTTTCTGAACTAGTCTTTGAACACTCCCCTGAGACAGCTTCTTGTGGCCTCCAACACAGTGTCCTGCTCTTATCTGTCTGAAAGGCATCCACTTATCATCCAAGCCTGACTTTAGACATGATACATACCTGAGCAAGGATCTCTCTCTCTCTCCCTGTTTCCTGTCATCAGTAAGCTATTCCTCTTTGAAGCACTTATTATGTAACTTGTTATTACTGTTCTTATCTCTACTCCATGGAAGTACGCCATGGCATTGTACGCTATTGCATCTATTTGGGATGATTGATTCACATTTATTTTTATGAAGATCGTGGACACAAGGAGGATCAGATCTATTTAGATAAGAGTTTCTAGAAAATGCAATGGCATTTTGTTTGGAGCTAAGGTTTTCTTAGCAAACTACTTTTTGTTTTGTTTCAAGAAGTGCCACTAGATGGCAGCCAAAGAGACCAAAAAAAAAAAAAAAAAAAAAAAAAAAAAAAAAAAAAAGGCAGCTTTCCTGTTTCAAATTCTCAGGGCTCATAAATCCCCACAGGTATTGCTGGCTTGTTTGCACTTTGTTTTAGGCTGAATGTCTAGTAGCAAAGGAGATAGCTCTTTGTTCTATAATCTACTGCAGGCTGTTGGCCTATGAATGAATGAAAAGATGATGAGCAAGAATTTATGTTTTAAAAAACACCACCTTTTCTATATTTTTTTCTTTTTGTACAGAAATGAGACATGATGAGGGTGGCTTTAATGACATCCTAATAAAAGTTAGTCCAATTGATATAAACTAGATGTCATTTTAACGCAGTGACATAAAAGAATGCTCATTTTAATAGCTGTTTCTGTATAAAGGAGAATAATGGAACAGAAAACGTTAAATGGGGTTGGGAGTGGTAAGGCAATGTAGAGAGGGAAGTACAGGCAGGGATAATTAACACTAATGAACTTCTGAAAACGTCATGAGGACTTGCTATGTGTAGGCATTCTAAAATATAAATATAGACATAAAACATACATGCAAAGAGTTTAAATGGAGTTAACACTAATGGGGAAACAATGCCTTTACGAGCACCACAGATAGCAAGTAGAAACTCCTGTGTTATTAATAGATGACCTCTAATAGAGTTGTTGGCAAGTGAGGTCCCATAGAACCCGAAATATTATAGGCGACTGTCATTGTTTTGATTATCTTCCAGAAATTGATGGTAAGAGACTATTACTGGAAACACAACGTACTTGAGTCCCAGAATGGGAACAGAGCAAGGTGGCTCTGTCCTGGAAGCTTCATCTCTACTTTCATAGTGCTAAACGGAACTATGTGTGGCTGGAGAAGAAAAGTAATCATGGATTTTATCCAGCTGTGAACTCTGAAAGCTCCAGTAACTGCCAGCCTGATACACCTCCTGGGCAATAAGAGTACAGATATCATGGGAGTAATCAACTACTTTATCATTGTACTTAAGGCCTGTTCTACAAGGTGGAACCCAAAGCCTATGGTTAGACAAGTTCTACATCCTTGGCAGGAAGGTACTATTATTCCTCTGCTAAATGAACGTAGTACTAAACTAACTCCTAGCAGCTATTGTACAGGTTAGTGCTTTCCCCAAACTTTGTCAGAGACACTTCTTTTTTGCAGTAGACGATGCTCAACACAGAGACAACTGGCCAATGTGATGAAAATAAGAGAGTTTGGAACACTCATCCCCAAATTAGACATTGTATCATACCCCTTCTTTCTAAGGCTCAGGGATCATTGTGGAAGATGGGGCAGAAAGATTGTAAGAGGGGGGGTGACTACAAGGAAATACTGTCTTCTAGATATAACAAGGCAGTTGCATATACGAATTCTAAGCAGCTGTGATACCATGCACAAGATTTATGAAAAATCTAGATAGACAAAATCTCAGAATGATGGGGAGATGAGGACAGAATCCCATCCTTAACTAAGGAGCTATTGAAAATTGAGAGCTGCCAGGAAATGCAGAGTCACTTCTCTTTAATGGTGTATCTTTTAGTAGATTCACTATTTTCCAACAAATGGCCACATAACTGAAGGTAGATTGGCAGCATATGGTTGATAGGTTTTAAAAAAGGAGGATACAAAGTTGGATGGGAATTGAAAAGGGGTAGATATAGGAGGAGTAGGGAAAGGGAACCATGTGATAACAACTATAATGTATGAAATGGTCAATGAACTAAAAGAGATGTTAAAAAAAGAAAAAAAAAATGAACGTTCTAAGATTAACAATAAATCTGTAAACCCTGAATGATTGAATGGTGCCTTCTATGGAGAGGGGATTCTAGTGATGTGTGTGAAACCCTAGTCAGTACATTTCTTCAAAACGCTCCAGAGTCCTCAGAGAGGGCTGTTAAAAGGGCAAGACTCAGCCTGGCATGGTGGCACACACCTTTAATCGCAGCACTTGGGAGGCAGAGGCAGGCAGATTTCTGAGTTTGAGGCTAGCCTGGTCTTCAGAGTGAGTTCCAGGACAGCCAGATCTATACAGAGAAACCCTGTCTTGAACCCCCCATCCCTCCCAAAAGAAGGGCAAGACTCAGTAGGCCTCACCCCACCCTGAGTATTTTGGGAAGTTAATGGCTATAGGCCTCACTCCATTTTCTTCAGTGGTGTAGCCACTGATTGTTTATACCTCTGTAAAAAAAAAACCATGCTTCTGCAGGCAGATCTAATGAAATTTATTGATTCACAATAGTATAAAGGGTAAACAGGGGATTCATTAGGAGGAGGAGAAATCACAAGAGTCGGGGGGGGGAGAAGATAATGGGAGCTGAAATATAACCAAGATAAATACATTATATACCTATATGAAAAGTTACAATTAAACCCATTATTATGTGTAAGTAACACATTCTAATTGGCAATCATTTAAACATGTTCTAGAGTCCTCAGAGAACAAACTGTCCCCTGGTTGGAGCTGCCTCCCTAACTTAGGCTGCATTGCTGGCAAATCTATCTGCTGGTACGCAGCGAGCCAACCTAGGAGCAGGCTTTCGCCGAATCTTCCCACACCACAAAACACAGAGAGATCCTTTAGATCATAACAGGTAAAAAGTGTCAAAGCTAAACTATGTATTCTGAGGAGAGATTCTAGCTGCTAATGTGATGGGGCTGCAATAGCCCTGGTGTCGTATGAAATTTTCAAAAGATTCCACCGCTGTCTGGGTCTTTCACATGCTCTGTCAGTAGCTGATGACTAAGTCATATCAAGTGCTGTGGATATACAAATGTCCTAACTATATCCCTTCAGCCCAGCTCTCTCTCTCTCTCTCTCTCTCTCTCTCTCTCTCTCTCTCTCTCTCTCTCCCTCCCTCTCCCTCTTTACAAACACAAGACATTCTTTACCCTCCCTCAAAAGAGCTATTTTTTTTGTCTGCAGAATGATACTTGGTCTGAAAAAACAGTAGCTTTAAATTTATTGCAAAATAAATTGGTTCTTACATGTTCAATTCCCGTGCTTCTCTGACTTACTTTCTAAACAAGAGAGGTTTACTTATATCCTTATCTTGGAGTCTTCTGCTGGGAGAAAAGAACCAAAACAAAGCAACAAACTTGGACTTGAAGTTTAGCTCCTGCTGTTTGATGTTTGGGTGACTTTAGATATCTAATTCAAACACTCTGGAGTCAGGTTTAGTAATGTGGGGGTAAAACAGAGAACTTTATATTATGGTTGTGGCAAAATTGAACTGACTAGTTATTTAAAGGCTGTGATAGGTTTGCAATCAGTGACTGAATTTTAGCTGTGACTTATCCTCAACCTTTTACTATCCAAAAACCACTAGCCTAAGTATAAGACTGGTCCCAGCTTTGAGTTGAACATTACTAAAGCTTTACTTGGTACTTAGTAGCTGACCATAGGAAGAACCCTGTGAGGGTTCTGACTTTCTTTCCATTCAGAACTTTCTACTTAGTGTTCTTAGTTCCTCATGTGACTGTTGAAGGTAGAGAGGGGAAATAAGGAGAAGATTACTAGCTGAACCCATTGATACAGGGCTGGAAGTTTATTTTGCTATTTATTATGATGTTAGAGTAGCTTATATACTTTGCATCTATTTTTTTTTTTTTTACATGCAGAGTGCAAGAGCCAAGAGTACTGGTTTGTGTGTAGGTACCCCATAACAAAGAGCAAACTGTTACTACATCAAAGCAGAATTTTCTTTCTCCCAACTATTGGAGGAATGTTGTGATGGTTCATTTTGATTGATGCTTGATGGGATTTAGAACAACCTTAGAGACTAATCTCTGGGCATGTCTTTGAAGGACATTTCCAGAGATGTTTATCAAGAAGAAATGGTAATCTATCCTGAATATGGATATGCAGAAGACACCATTCCGTGTAGTGGGATCCTTGATCACATGAAGAGAGGAAAGAAAGCCCAGTGCAGTCATTGTTCTCTGCATCCTGAGTGTAGATGCAATGTGACCACCTGCCTCATGCTCCTACTCCCATGACTCCCTTGCCATGATGAACTGAACCCTCAACCTTGGAATTCAAATGACCCTTTCTTCTTTAAGTTATTTCTGCCAGGTATCTAGTCACAGCAATGGGAAAAGTAAGTAATGCAAGTGTAATTGAGGTGTGAAAAGAAATTGAGATAGAAAACAGTCCACAGGAAGAAACAAACTTTGGGTTTCATGGAATTCAATATTCTCAGTGTTTTGAGATGTTCTGCTATGGGCAGTCATCCTTAAGAACTTGTCTTTTGTCAAGTGGGCTTTATACCAGAGATTCAGGGGTGGTTTAACATATGAAAATCCATCAGTATAATCTGCCATATAGACAAATTGAAAGAAAAAGACCACATGTTCATCTTATTAGATGTTGAAAAAGCCCTTCACAAAATCCAGCCCCCCCTGCATTTTAAAAGTCTTAGAGAGAGATCATAGACACAAGGTGCATCCCTAAACACAACAAAGGCAATAACAACAAACCCACACCTGTATACATAGCAAACATGAAATTAAATGAAGAGAAACTTAAGGCAATTCTACTAAAATCAGGGACATGACAAGGCTGTCCACTCTCCCAATGTCTATTCAATAAAGTACTTGAAGTTATAGCTAGAGCAGTAAGGTAATTAAAGGAGATCAAGGGGATTAAAAACTGGAAAGGAAGAAGTCAAAGTATTGCTATTTGCAGATGATATGATAGTATATATAAGTGACTCCAAAAATTCAACCAGGGAATTTCTACAACTGAAAAACACCTTCAGCAAAGTGGCTGGATACAATCACTATCCTTACTATGTACAAATGGTAAACAGGATGAGAAAGAAATTAGAGAAACAATACCCTTCACAGTAGATGAAAATAATATAAAGTATCTTAGTGTACCTCTAATCAAGCAAGTGAAAGGCCTATATGACAAGAACTTCAAGTATTTTAAGGAAAGAAATAGAAGAATATATCAGAAGATGGAAAGATCTCCCACAGTCATGGATAGGTTGGATTAACATAGTAAAAATGGCCATCTTACCAAAAGCAATCCACAGATTCAGTGTAATTCCTATCAAATTTTCAAAAGAATTCTTTACGGACCTTAAAAGAATGATACTCGCCTGGTGAGTGGAACACAACATCTGCTCCCATCCAATTGCGCACAGGACCTGAGACAGCACTAGGGCAGCAGAGAATCAGCCTGACCAGGGGCACAAGCCCCTTCCCGGGTCTGCACCAGCACCGGGTCACCTAGGGCTTGGAGTGGGCGGACACCCCCACGGTCCCTAGAGGACTGCCCAAGCGATCTTAGGATCACTGGTGAGTGGAACACAACATCTGCTCCAATCCAATTGTGCATGGGACCTGAGACAGCACTGGGGTGTTCCCTCCCCCAGCCTTGAAACAGGCTGCCTTTGACCTTGCTGCCACTGAGCTGGAGATCACCTGGAGTAGGGCCTTCCGACCCAGGTGGATCTATTGTTGGCCCTTTTGTTCTACACCTGCCTCTTCTCTTCTCCAAGACACTACTACCTGCTGAGAGACTCTTAAAATATTCCAGAGACAGCATCCTGAAGATCCCCCTACAGGCTCTCACCTGTAGGACAGGCACCAAGAATGGATTGGTGGGGGATGGGCCTCCCCCCTCTTTGTAAGCACAGACTCTTAGGAAAATTTAAGAAGCCTTAAACAGAAAATCATGTCTCCGCATCCATTATTTCTCTCGACGTTTTCTCCCATACAGCTTCTGCAGTAAAATTTAAGAAGTCTTAAACAGAAAATCATGTCTCCGCATCCATTATTTCTCTCGCTTCTCACATACAGCTCCTGCCTCCCACTCAGGAACCCAGTTAGTGTGGCTGCAGGCAGCTACACAGGGGCAGCAGAAAACCAGCCTGACCAGGGGCACAAGCCCCTTTCGGTCTGTACCAGCACAAGGTCACCTAGGGCGCAGATTTGGTGGACACCCCCACTGTCCCTAGTGTACTTCCCAAGTGATCTTAGGATCACTGGTGAGTGGAACACAACAGCTGTTCCAGTCCAATAGTGATGGGCCTGTGACAGCAGGAACAAGGACACCAGAGCCTTTCCTG
>NC_034592.1:122325386-122336242 GCF_900095145.1 Mus pahari | reverse complement strand
GGAACAACAATATGAACTAACCAGTACCCCCAGAGTTCGTGTCTCTAGCTACATATGTAGCAGAAGATGGCCTAGTCAGCCATCATTGGGAAGAGAGGGCCCTTGGTCTTGCAAACTTTATATGTCCCAGTACAGGGGAACACCAGGGCCAAGAAGGTGGAGTGGGTGGGGAAGGTATAGGGGACTTTGGGGATAGCATTTGAAATGTAAATGAAGTAAATACCTAATAAAAATTGGAAAAAAGGAATGATACTCATTTTTTCATATGGAAAAACAAAAAATTCAAGAGAGCTAATCAATTCTATACAATAAAAGCAAATCTGGATGTATCTCCATCCCTGAGTTTAAGCAATAGTATTAAAAATATATGGTATTGGCATAATAACAGACATGTTGATCAACGGAATCGAATTGAAAACCCAGAAGTAAAACCACACACCTATGGACACTTGATTTTTGACAAAGAAGCCAAAATTATGGAATGGAAAAAACCAACCCATCTTCAACAAATAGTGCTGGTCTAACTGGATGTGTGCTTGTAGAAGGATTCAAATAGATTCATATTTATCACCCTGCACAAAACGCAAGTCCAAGTGGATCACAGGCATCAACATAAAACTGGACAAATTAAATCTGACAGAAGAGAAAGCAGAGAAAAGCCTTGAATCCATTGACACAGGAGACAACTTCCAAAGTAGAGCACTAACAGCTCAGTCACTAAGATTAACAGTTAATAAATGGGACCTCATGAAACTGAAAAGCTTCTATAAGGCCAAGGACACTATCAAAAAAGACATGGTGACCTCCAGAATGGAAAAGATCTTTACCAACCCTGCATCTAACTAAGGGCAGATACTCAAAATTTATAAATAACTCAAGTAACTAGACATCAACAAACCAAATAACAGAATTAAAAATGGGGTACAGGATGGCTCAGTGGTTAAGAGCACTGACTGCTTTTCCAGAGGTCCTGAGTTAAATTTCCAGCAACAACATGGTGGCTCACACCCATCTGTAATGGGATCCAATGGCCTCTTCTGATGTGTCTGAAGACTGCACCAGTATACTCATATACATAAAATAAATTAAAGAAAAAAATGTGATTAAAAAAATGGGGTATGTATCTAAACAGATAATTCCCAACAGAGGAATATCTAATAGCTGAGAAGCACTGAAAGAAATATTCAGCATCCTTAGTCATCACGGAAATGCAAATCAAAACAACCGTGAGATTTTACCTTACACCTGTCAGAATGTCTAAGATGAGAAACTCAAGTGACATTATATGTTGGTGAGGATGTGGAGCAAGGGGAACACTCATCCATTGCTTGTGGGAGTGCAAACTTGTCAAACCACTTTAGAAATCAATTTGGCAGCTCTCAGAAAACTGGGAATAGTTCTACCTGAGGACCGAGCTATACCACTCCCGGGCATATATCCAAAAGATGGTCCAACATAACAAAAAGACACTTGCTCAACTATGTTCATAGCAGCTGAATTTGTAACAGACAGAATCTAGAAACAACATAGATGTTTCTCAACTGAAGAATGGATAAAGAAAAATGTGGTACACTTACACAATGGAATATTACTCAGCTACTAAAAACAATGACATCATGAAATTTGCAGGCAAATGCATTGAACTAGACAATATAATTTTGAGTGTTGTAACCCAGACCCTGAAAGACAATCATGCTATGTACTCATGTATAAGTGGATATTAACCATAAACTACAGGATAACAATTGTATGAGCTACAGACCCAAAGAAGCTAAGTAACATGAGTGCCCTCACAGATGCTTAAATCTCACTGAGTAGGGGAATTAGAATAGATATCATGTTGAATGGATAGAGGGAACTGGGTAGGGGTAAGGTTGGGGCAACCAGCAGGTATTGAGTTGGGGGGAAAGTGGAAGGGGGTCTGGAGCATCTCTGGGAAGAGCTAGAAACCTAGGACAATGGAAACTCCCAGGATCTATGAGGGTGATCCTAGCTAAGACTCCTAGCAATGCATGATATGAAGCCTGAAATGGTCATTTCCTGTAACCAGGGAAGACTTTCAATGTAGAGACTGGGACACTAACCCAGCTATAAAACTTTAGACCTACAATTTGTCCTGCTTACAAGAGATGCCAGAGTAACAGTGGAGCAGAAATTGAGGGAAAGGTTAACCAATGACTGGCCCATTTTGAAGCCTATGCCATGAGAGAGTTCCCACCTCTGACATAGTTAATGGTATTTTCCTATACTTGTAGACAGGAATTGAGCACATCTTGTGGAATTGGGAGAGGAAAGACTGAAGGAGCCAGAGAGGTTGAGGACACCACAAGAGAACCTACAGAATCAACAAACTGGGCCCATAGGGGCCCACAGGGACTGAACCATCATGGGAGCTTGCATGGGACCTAGGCCGTCTGCACATATGTAACATTTATGCGTCTCTGTCTTAATGTGGGACTCCTCACAGCAGGAGCAGGAGCTGTGTCTGACTCTGTTGCCTGCCTTTGGATCCCTTTCCCCACATTTGTCTAGCCTCAATAGGAGAAGAGGCTCCTAGTCCTACTGCAACTTGATATGCCAAGGCAGATTGATAAATGGGAGGCCTCTCCTTTTCTGAGTAGAAAGGGGGTACTGGAAGTTGTCCAGGAGAAGAGGTGAGAGGGAGGGACTAGGAGGAGAAAAGGGAGAGAAAACTGCAATTGGGATGTAAAATTAAAATTAATTAATGAGTTAATTAATTAAAAAGATTCAAAAAATCTCCAGAGCTAAAAATAAAAGAATCTGTTGGGTTTCATGTTATGGCTTTTTTATTATTAGATATTTTATTTACATTTCAAACGCTATCCTGAAAGTTCCCTATACCCGCCCCCCGCCCTGCTCCCCTACCTATCCACTCCCACTTCTTGGCCCTGGCATTCCCCTGTACTGGGGCATATAAAGTTTGCAAGACCAAGGGGTCTCTCTTCCCAGTGTTGGCCGACTAGGCCATCTTCTGCTACATATGCAGCTAGAGACACAAGCTCTAGGGTACTGGTTAGTTCATATTGTTGTTCCACCTATAGGGTTGCAGTCCCCTTCAGTTCCTTGGGTACAAAGTTTGGAGCTAAGATGAAAGGATGTACTATCCAGACACTACCCCGCCTGGGGATCCATCCCATCATCAGCCACCAAACCCAGACACTATTGCACATGCCAGCAAGATTTTGCTGAAGGGACCCTGATATAGAGGTCTCTTGTGAGGTTATGTCAGTGCCTGGCAAACACAGAAGTAGATGCTCACAGTCAGCTATTGTATGGACACAGGGCTCCCAATGGAGGAGCTAGAGAAAGTTATTGGCTTTTTATTTGGCCTGGTTCCATGTGTCATGCATGCAATTTGGCATTTTCTACAGAACCTTAAATAGCTATGTCATTCTAATCTATGGATGAGTGTTCGGGAGAATCACAAAGCTGCAAATGGAGCTAGCAGAAATGGGGATCATTTGTATTGTTGCCCCATCTAATTCTTTCCCACTCCATATGCATTTTCATTCCCTTCACCTCTCAAGAAAGGAGTTACTCAGAGGACCCTGGATCTAGCTCTGCTCCGTAAGATGCTGCTTTCAAGATGTGTATAGAACACAAAACTGCTCCATGAATACTGCTAAGAGGGAGTAAAGGCCTTGTATTTGTTTCTTATTGATGCTGCAAGAAAATTGACCAGATTAATTCACTAAAATAGCACAGACTTAAGGTCTTAACAAATCTGGCTATCAGAAGTCTGCAATGGGTATGCCTGAGCGATTTCACAGCTTTTGCAGGACTGGTATTGTTCTGAACGTTTTAGATCCATCAGATTCTGCTTCCTCACATTTTCCTGCTTCTAGGTCCCACCTTCTCTGAGAACATGTTCTTCCATCTTCATAACTAAAAGCGACAGTGCAGTCTTTCTTATATTACATTACTCTGACAGCTTTCATTTTGTTTCATTTGTAGGGACCCGATTATTACACCAGACCCATGAATGTAGAGGCTTAATTTTAAAGTTAATTGGTTGGCACACAGAATTCTCTCTGTAACTTTAACTCCATTTGATGACCGAATTGCATAGTTTTGATGAACTGGGAAGGACAACATTTTCCTAAAGAGTTCCAGGTTATGCTGTTGTATTTGTATGATCATTTAACAACTTAAATTAGCATCCAAAGTAACAGGTCTCCCTACGACTTTTTCATACATACTTCCTTTCAGGTCATTCCCTTCCCCAGATTATTTTGGAGAGTTTTCTAAATACCTCCAAACTTTCATCTCTTCATTTATTAATTAGCTCCTATCTCATTATGTTTTCTGCAGGACTAATTAAATGAGCAAACAAATGTGAAGGCAATGTCAACAGCTAGACATCTGTTATATAATAAATTCTTAATAAGTGCTAGATTCTGGTACAAAATCACTACAGCTGGCATTTATTATAAATACAAAGTGTCATCTATTTTTCTGGGAAAAAAGGCATTATGAAGAGAAAGTTGTTGAATAGGTCGAATATTTGAAAAGCTTTATAAAAAATCTAGATGATTAAAAATTGTTACCAATTATAGTCTCAGCAGAGTTGAAGACTTAAAAACAGAAATATATTTGAATATATAATCAACACCACTCATTCACCTGACACAGATTAATTTTTCAATGCATTATCCCCTTTGCTCTATATATTGAGGTATTTATGTATCTATCATCAATTATCTATCAGCTACATCTATTTGTCTGTCTGTCTGTCTGTCTGTCTATCCATCCTCCATCTACCTAAATATTTCTTTTAATTGAGACTAAGCTACATATACATATGTCCTGAACCTTTAAATAGTTTACCATATTTTCCTTAAGAACAGAGATATACCTTTATAGGGCCTTATCAGGGCCAGCTGAGTAATCCTATGACTCAGAATGTAGTGGTTTAGGCTTTATGAACTACACATGCTCTTTGTTACACACTCCTCTTTGTTTTCTATACAAACCTTTATAAAAGTAGGCTTGCAGTTGGTAGTATAGTTACACACCATGATACATTACTCTTATTTAGTACCATTAAGTTTATTTGTCTATCATCTAAATTTGCAAATTGGCTCAGGAGTAACATTATCTCATGTCATTCAGTATTTAAGACGAGGTATAGTTGTCACCATCTTCAGTATCTTTTATAGTGAACTATTTTCTCTGCTTCTTTTGTCCTTTATGATTTTGACAAAGCAAGTCCTTGGCTTTTTATCATGCATCTATTTTGGGGTTTTCTGCTTTATATCCTGTGTAAATGATGGAAAATCTTCGGGTATCCCATTTAAATACAAAATGTCCATGTGTCCATCACCATTAGTGTTGTTTTATTTCCCAGCTGTTCAACATGGTGTGACTTCTTTCTGATAGAGTTACTATTCTACTATTCTCTGTCTGGAGTGTAGTTTCACTGGGATTGATATCCTAGGAGTAGAAACTGAAAGAAGATAATAAATGGTTGCTTGTATCTCTTGTGAGGCTATGCCAGTGCCTGGTAAATACAGAAGTGGATGCCCATAGTCATCTATAGGATAGAACACAGGGCCCCCAATAGAGGAGCTAGAGAAATTACCCAAGGAACTGAAGGGGTCTGCAACCCTATAGGTGGAACAGCANTATGAACTAATCAGTACCCCCAGAGCTCGTGTCTCTAGCTGCATATATAGCAGAAGATGGCCTAGTCTGCCATTATTGGCAAGAGAGGCCCCTTGGTCTTACAAATTTATATGCCCCATACAGGGGAACTCCAGTTCCAAGAAGTAGGAGTGAGTGGGTATGGGAGCAGGGTGGGGGGAGGGTATAGAGGACATTCGGGATAGCATTTGAAATGTAAATGAAGAAAATATCTAATAAAATAATTTTAAAAATGGTTGCTTGTGTGGTGTGGTTTGTGTTGCTTGTTTTAGATTATACTACTGTGGATCTCTGAAGAATCACTTCCATGAGACAATTGTTCTGTGGCTTGAGATTGCTCTGAGGTGTACATAAAAGAACCAAGGCAATCCTTACTGCTTGTTATCAGTCTTCTTTTTATTGACTTTTTTTGTGAACTTCTGAAAGGAAGGGGTATACTAAGGACTAGAAATAAAGAAAGTTGAAGGGAATGAAGAGAGAGAAATGTGGTAAGAAATTTTTCTTTACAAAGTGTGTGTGTGTGTGTATGCTCACTTGCATGATCATGCATATAAATGAAGGGGGACACTGATGTCAATGTGCCAGAAGCCGAACTAACAGATCACATATGTCAATGCATTCCTTACTTTTACAAATGAGGGCATTGAATTCGAAAAAGATCAAAGTGTTTACAGAAAGTGGCACAAATTGGGGACATAGTTGGATCAGAGGACCTAGATGTCACCGAACATGACCTGCTTCTTTTAAGGTGTTTTCCCAAGACTTTTGATGGTGTCTGATCTGATCTATAAAAGGTGGAGGACTAGACTTCTCCGTCATTCCTGCTACTCAACCATGCAGCGCAGAGTTGAAGGACATTCAACATCTTTTAGATTTATTTTTCATTTTGTTTTATGTCTATGAATGCTTTGCCTGTTTGCCTGTATGTATGTATGTATGTATGTATGTATGTATGTATGTATGTATGTATGTAGTATGTGTACCACATGTGTACCTCATGGCCACAAATGTCAAAAGAGAATATCAGATCCCCTGTTGGGATTACAGATGCTTGTAAGCTACGATGTGTGCTGGGAATTGAACCTGGATTCTCTACCAAACAAATAAATGCTCTAAATTGCTGAGCCATCTCTCCAGCCTCTGACAGGAATTTTAATGTCACCTAAGAATATTTGGAGATATGAGTATTTTGTATGTAGGAACAGGGAAAGCAGGTATATTATACCATGAAAAATCCCTAACTTTTTACTTAGGCATAGCTCAAAATTTAAAGTATTAGGACTTTCTCAAGTACATGAAAGGGAGAATTACAACACATCTGATAATTAAATGGCATCCTAGGATATCAATCACATCTTTAAAGGCCACATTACAAGACCACTAACAGTGATATTAATGTATTTTGTTAACACTTAGCAATCTGAATGTTTAATGCACTTCAGCCATTTGTTCCAGGTCACCAGAGGTTAACAAGGCAGCAGTGAATATGTGCATAACCGTCTTTCATTAGTGTAAGTTGCCAGTTTGAAAAGCAATGACAAAGTTCTCTGAATAATCTTGATCTTTGTTTAGGATCAAGGCAGTGAATTTTGAGTAAATGCTCAGATACTCACTATTGTGTTTGAAGGGTCTTATGACTGCACCTGAGAGGCGAGCCCCCAGGATGATCGAAGTGTGGTTTAACTCATCACTTAAAATGAGGCATCCCTGTGCAGAAAACAAACACAAACCAGAAGATAATGAAAGACAAGGCAACACATGAGAACTAGAAAACACCAAAATCTATGTTAAATCAGAACTCTACTTAATTTGAAAAGGTTGAATTCCAGCTGGTATTTATATGGACAAAATCTCATCTTTCAGCTAGCTCATGGAGATGGCAGCTGTTTGTAAGACAATTGCATTTTTTCCTGGAACATTTACAAATAGTTTTCAACAGCAAGATTGTCTTTAAGCATTAGCAAGAGTCTATAGAACTGAGCTTTGACTGGAAGCCTGATATTGTGTGGAGGGCTATACACTCGCTTGGTACCTGGTTCTGTGCAGATCATTTGGATGGTTCTCATTAGCTCTTCTGGCAGCCTAGGGCTTTTGATTGTAAGGTATTTCAAAGTCTTACCTTGTGTTCTCAATCTTCCTGTGCTAACATCCCATGGAGACAAAATCGTCTGTGCTTTGCAGTTAACAATTTTGTATTTGTAAAGCTGTGCATGGAAAGTCAGTGTGAGGTGAGCAGAAAATGCTACTGCTCATATATTATGCTGGTAAATTTGTTTTTCTTTTAAAATGCAAACATTAGAGAACTGTTAAAGAACACCCAAAATTCAGAGTAAAAATAGTTCTCTTTTATTTTCTGTGGTCACCTATAATTGAACTCTTCTTTATATTTTGGTAATTCACATACAATATGTTTTAGGTTTTTGAGGCTAATGCTAGAAAAATAGTCTTATTTCCACAGTAAAAAATATATGTATACTGGTAATTTTTCCTTGGAAACATTTAAGAATTATTGTAAACCTTATGATACCTTATCTCTATGTTCTGTAGCCATGTAGTTACTATAAGTAAGGCAGCTGTTACTTCCAAAAAGTTCTGTATTTTTATATTAAATGTTATATATTTATTATATCAACAGCTAATATATCATTAAAATTAACACTTACCCAACTATAATTTTAATGGTCTTATCTTTATTTTTTTAATGAACTTTCACAGAATCCAATTTAAAATAATATATAACACTTAGCTGTCACTGCATTTAAAAAAACATAAATCTGATTATCACACCTGTTTATTTAAGATGAAGTTGCTAACTTCTCATTGTTTTTCCTCCAGTGCATCCTCACCCACTCTGGCATGATTTATAATGAGGTTGTATGTGATTTGGTGTGTGCCTTCATTGTTGATCTCTTCTTGGATCATGAACCTATGTTCTAGTTCCTTCCTGCTTTATGCTTTGCTCATGCAGTTCCTTCTTCATTGTTCCAATAAACAATGTGCTTACTTATCAAAGCTCTGTCCTTATGATTCTAGTACAGGCACTGCAAGCTATCTCAACAATAGCTGGCTACCCTTATCATTCCTCATGTATTTATGTTCTTGCCCCGGAGTACCTATCCAATTTCATTTAGTATACTGTTTTCCACTGGACTTCAAACACTTAAATGTACAAGCCACAGGTTTTGTTCATCCTCTTATATTATGTGTATGGTTTCATACCATGACATGCAGAATCTCAATAATTAGTCAACCAAATGAACAAATGGATGAAAGAGGATTTTTTTTGGTCTAAACTAGTGCTTATTAAGTATTTGCTGCAAGACAAATGTAGACAAAAATCCACAAAAAGGGCTTTTCTAAGCTACTATTGAAGATGACATTTGACCCACATTTAGTGTAGCAACTCAATACCAGGGAGTATCACAATCAAAAGATTTTCTAGACTTATGCTGATATATTTACCCAAAGATTTTGATATTGAGGAAAGTATCCTTTTGGCAATGCTTTTTTGATAAAGGACTTATCCAAAGGTGTAATTTTTGGGAGTAGTAGAGCAGAAGACACATGGCAATAAATTCTTACCTTTCCAACAAATATAGGGATGTTCGTTGAGTTGGTTGCGAATCCCATTCCAAAAGCCATCACTGCTTCTACATTCAAGAACTTAGCCATGAGATCCTCCAACTCTTTGTGTATATCCAAGGTACCTGAACAGAAATTACATGAGGAGTGTCCTTTGCTTTTGAACAAGCCCAAGTTTAAAACCTTAAATTCTACTATACATACATCAACATAGACCTGTAGCATAGCAAGAATCTTTGTCATAGTTTCAGTCTAGAAACAACTCAAATTTTATTTGCAATAAAGTGAATGTATTAATTTTGGAAACACAGTTGAATGTAGCCTATCAAAAAAAAAAAAACACTGCTTCACACAGTGATGTGGATAAAGTTTGCAAACATATCAGGGCAGTTATGTTTTCTGTTTTTTTGTTTTGTTTTTGTTTTAGTTTTGTGCATGACAGAAATTTTGGGATTCTCTGAATGCTCTGTATTTGGATGTTGTTGGATTCACATGTATGTTTACTTTGGAAAAATCCATTGAGTTATATACATATGGCTGCTTTGAGCTATATACTTATGGCTGTTCCCATATGCATTTTACATTGAAATAGAAAGTATAAAACACACCACAATTCCTACATCCTACAAGTAATTGTTACAATCCTCTTAGAGATTTCATTTACCTAAATGTGCACAGATTCTACAACTTTTATAGCTACCAATGATGTGTTTATTAAAGCTTTGAAAAGTATTAGATACTCTGATAAGTCTGCTATCTAAATGATTTCATTTAATCTTAGACTTCGACTAGTGCAGGTAATATTATTTTACAGAGAAGAAAAACCAAAGTGTAAAAGTTTCAGAGAAAACTCAACAGATAATCCAACTCAACTCTGAATGTTTGTTTTACTTCTCATGACTTCTCTTCCTCTCTTTTCCCTCTTCTCTCTCATCCTTTGCTTCATCTTCCCACCACCTTCTCTCCGTTTCTTCTTGAACATCATCTCTTATTACATAACCCTGCTGTCTTCAAATTAGTGAGATTCCTATCTCAACTCTCCGAGTTCTCGGTTACAGACATGTATCACCGTGCCAAGACTATAACATTTTATATTCTTGTTTACTGATCTCTTCTTAAATATTATAATCATATTACTCCTTGCTGGTAGCAAAGAGTAATGCTTTCTAAATTTTGTTTGTAATCATTTTACCTTTTAGATCTACAGCAGCTAGTGTCATAGCTACTAGCTTATGTAGTTAGTGAAATTGAAGAGCTGAGCTCCAAACTATACTTGAATTTTACTAACTTGGTTTCATATTTAAAATTAAAGTCCTTCAAAAACATTTCTTACCAGTATTTGAATAGGGTTTCACTTGACTCCATTCTTGGAAAACTTAGCATGTGCATTGAGATGTAATAGGGATATAAAACACACCAGGAGATTTTAAATTGATTATATGTGTTTAAATAGTAAATTAAAAATGATAGATATTGTATTATATTTTTACTTGACATTTTTCCTGGAAGATAGATTTGGTAGGTTTGCATGGTAAGCGATGATATCCACTCAGCTCTCTCTCTCTAATGTGACAACTTAAACGTTTTTTTGTTTTTTTTTTTTTTTTTTT
>NC_034592.1:122321372-122325277 GCF_900095145.1 Mus pahari | reverse complement strand
TGTAGACCAGGCTGGCCTCGAACTCATAAATCTGCCTGCCTCTGCCTCCCGAGTGCTGGGATTAAAGGCATGCGCCACCACTGCCCGACAACTTAAACTTTTAACCCTACTGGCAAACTTTGAGTAAGAATGACTGTACTGTGTGCCGCTTCTGACACTCTGTGGATAAATGAATTCAGGTTTGAGAACAGAAAAACACACAAGTGGTGAGATGTAAATTGCACCTACAGGATGTAAAAGCTGCTGTTGAGATTTAAGAAAGAGCAATATTTTTGCCACGTTTAAGGTCCATTATAAACACATTTCCTTCATTGTAACAATCAATATATATTACTACTCAGGATGAAATATTAGGATTCTATTCTCACTGATATGTTAGTGCCATTATTATGCCAAAATGGCAGAAGATAAATTTTAGAAAGTATTAAGTGGTCAGGTCAAAGAGTTAATTCTTTTTTTTGGGGGGGGGGTGTTGAGACAGGGTTTCTCTGTGTAGCCCTGGTTGTCCTGGAACTCACTTTGTAGACTAGGCTGGCCTCGAACTCAGAAATCTGCCTGCCTCTGCCTCCCAAGTGCTGGAAGAGTTAATTCTTAATATTTTTGTATTCAATATTAAGTAGGGTTTTTGAGGAGCAATCTTTGTTCTTTATGAAAAAAAAAAACACATTATACCAAAGCTAGTTGGTGGCTTTCTCAAACCGGAATTCATTTAACCCCACAGCTGTCAGAAAAATACACAGTACAGTCATTTTTACTCAAGGTTCAGTGGAACAGTTTAATTGTCACACTGGAGACATGGATCTGATGATAAAACTATTTATCATGCAAACCTAGTGATATGAGTTCTTAGCCCAGAACTCAGTGGAAGGAGAGAACCCACTCTATGGAGTAATTCCCTGATTTCCACACATATGTCACACATACACACAAAGCATAATAAAATGTACAAAGTAGGAATTTTAATATAATATTTGTATCATCAAACATAAAATATGTTTTATATATATCAAATATATGTTTGATATATATTTGAATTAAATCAGTAAATATACATATCAAATAAATATGTTCCACACACAACAGAAAGAGTAAATTAACTTTGAAGATGAAAACATGAACACAGGATCATGTACTGGGATTCATTTTTATTTATTTAGAAATCATTGACTCCCAAATGAGATAGTTGCAGGAGTAGGCAACTAAAATTTAGGAGACTTTCTCTAGATCTGCCACTAATAGCTTGAGTAGTCTTTGGCTATTGACCCTGAAAGTTGGTAAAGAGATTGAAAGATACGGTTTCGGATCTTCTGACATTACACATACTCTTTCATCCATATAGACTCCATCCTGCCATAGTGGCGTCTCCCACTCACTTTCTCATCTCCACCCAATATGTGAGTCATTCTCCACCTCCCTTCTGGCTGCCCAAGACAAAACTACTCAGGAGATTAATTATATCATCATTATCCCATAATGATTAGTATTACTAAGTTGATTCCAGAAGTGGGAAAAATCTCCATTACAAAAGGTATACAAAGGGTGCAGACAGACATACAAGACCTATGACTTCTGCAGAAACTAAAGACATCAGAACATTCACCGGAGTAAAAATTGTGATACTATAGTATATTTTTTTTTTTTGTCCTGGTGAGCAAAATGCACTGTCTAGCACTAACATTCAGTATAGACCTAAAGAGTTATATGGAGTCTTTTTGTGGAGAATGAAGAGCTAAGAGTAGAGGATGCACTTAGGGAGATTAAAGATCCTCATGGAACCAAAGCAACAGAGTAACTAGGCAGCAAATATCAATATTTAGAGAAATTGCTTAAAGATAGGAGGCCAAATTAGTCAACTCAGTAACTTTCCTCATAAATCTTTCCTGTTCAGGGGAATCAACTGAGTAACTATGTCACAACTAAGTCACCTGGACATGTGTGAACAGATAATTAAGATAAATCTCCACCTTTGTTCTTTCTAAACCTGCTATTCCACAAGTTTAGCTAATTGAATCACTGAAAGTCTGTAGGATGGTGTGGGATGTGCTGTTAGGCAAACAGATAGCCAAGAAACTATGGGATGTACATGTGCCAAAGACTCTCTTGGGAGGTTTCCCAATGTAAGGGAATTCCATATGGATTAATAAGAACACCACTTTTAAAATTAACTACATTCTTCTTCTTATTACTCTATGCTAAAAATAAAGGACGATTCAAGAGAATAAATTAGTTGTTAGAAAGTTGATGAGCTTTCTTTCTACAGACATCGGGCTATGCCTCAATTCAGTGCAGGTGTGAAGTTTAGCTAGGGGTCCAAATAGTTGGGTAGTTTTAAAAATAACATTCAACAGTTTGTCTTTGGTATATAAATACTGTCTTTTGTAAATCCCCATAAAGCATAACTATCATCCTAGTTGAAGGGACAAACAGACACACAATCATTTTTATTTGGCTAGTATATATGACTCCTGTTGTTACTTTGATGTTTTCCTTATCCAGCAGGCTACTAACATCTGCTCCATGAATAAAAGAATAAATATGAACTGGGTCTATCCTTTTGGCAGCTCACTAAGTGATATTTTCCGATGCCAAACATCGAGTTCATTGTCATAAGTCAAGTGAATAAAAAGTAGATTCAGGATAAATGACCAATACTCCGCGCATGGACTACATGTTTCTGTTGGATTTTTAGTGATGCTGACTGGTTCACCCTCAGCCAAAATGTACAGATTGCTGGCTTTAATACTGGATACTAACACTGATTGATATCAATTGGGTAAAGGAATTATTGAGAAGTCCATTTCTCAGTTACCAATTATTCCTCTGTGTCATGTGTGAAGCTATTTCCCTAACTGTGACTAGTCACATTTGGTTCATAATAGCCTGTTTGCAGACTGTTTCTAGACTTGGCCTCTGCACGGGTTGTCATTTAACATGAAGATCTGCCAGCTCTTCCCATCTGCCTGTTCTAATGGTGTTGCAGATCAGTTCACATCTGTGCCACTTTGCACACACTGAGGATTCCTACATCCAAGCCAGCATCAGTCCTTGTGCCTAAAGGAATCACACAGAAGTCTTTGGGTACATGGTTCTGTTACTTGCAGTTTATAGGGTTATATTGACTCTTGGTTGAATTTATTTCACGTTAAGCATTCAGAGAAAGATGTAAAACTAGATGGCTTGTTTGGTCACTTTGTTCAGAGACAAAAAGCAGAAGGAACTTGCATTGGCACGCCTACTTAGAACTTCACTTTAAATGGAACACTCATTACCTCTTGCTAAATTAAACATTAGTAGATAATTAAAATGAGATGCAGGTCAAGTGTCTAAGGGAGGCATAGTTGGGCAATTGCGACACATTTTCATGGTAATACTGATGACAAAAGAAGGAAGCATTAAGCTAACAAATGACTTCTTCACTTTGTGTTTTCATTCATATTTTAAAAAAGATTTATTTATTTAATGTATGAGTGTTCTATCTGCATGTACCCTTGCATGTCAAAAAGGGCATCAAGATCATATTATGAATGGTTGTGAGTCACCATGTGGTTGCTAGGAATTGAACTCAGAACCTCTGGAACAGCAGACAGTGCAATTAACTGCTTAGCCATCTCTCTAGCCCATGTTTTTATTCTTTTATTTCTGTTATTTTTCTTTTTTATTAAACTTTTCATATCTCGAGAATTTCATCTATGAGTAATGTATTGACATAATTTTCTCTCTTCCCTCCAGCTCTTCCTCTTACTTCTTCTCAACTTCATGACCTCTTATTCTTTTTTGTTTGTTTGTTTGTTTGTTTTTCGAAACAGGATTTCTCTGTATAGCCCTGGCTGTCCTGGAACTCACTCTGTAGACCAGGCTGGCCTCAAACTCAGAAATCTGCCTGCCTCTGCCTCCCAAGTGCTGGG
>NC_034592.1:122318219-122321353 GCF_900095145.1 Mus pahari | reverse complement strand
TTTTGTTTTGTTTTGTTTTGTTTTGTTGAGACAGGGTTTTTCTGTATAGCCCTGGTTGTCCTGGAACTCACTCTGTAGACCAGGCTGGCCTCAAACTCAGAAATCTGCCTGCCTCTGCCTCCCAAGTGCTGGGATTAAAGGCATGCGCCACTTTAATTGTTTATATACACACACACACACACACACACACACACATGCACATACACATTTATATATACAACTTGTTGAGTTTATTTAATGTTGCTCATATGTGTATGTACTTTGGGACTGCATACTTAGGGAAGAAGACGGATCTCCCATTCTCAGTAACCATTAATTGTCCACAGATCTCTATTTTGGGATGGTGCTTTGAGAGATTTCCTCTTCCATGTTGATATGTCAATTGGTGTTGTCTATTCTTTTCAGGTTTTAATTAGGTAATCAACTTATTGAGATTTCATGGATTCAGTTGCCGGTCATATATAGAAGACACTATCTTGCAACAGATTACTTTTTTTTTTTTTACTTTTTTTATATAAACAGAATATTTTTCTATACATTTAGACTGTAAAATATTAAGTAAATCAACATGCTCAGTGGTTCTCATAGTAACCCTTGTGTGTGTGTGTGTGTGTGTGTGTGTGTGTGTGTATGTATGTGTGTGTAAGTCCTCTAGAATACATTTTTTAAGCAATATATTCTGTTTTTGGGGTAATGGATATATCTCAGTTGTTAAAATACTTATGCTGCATACTGAATTCAGTTCTTATTATTGACAAAACTAAAAACGAGGCTGTAGCATACAAGGCCTACTGCTTGGGGAGAGCACTGATGTCTTTCCCAGAAGTGTGCTAAGACTCTCCCAGCTCTATGAAATCTATCAAGCAGGGAGAAAATTTTCTTGACATTCGATGTTGATTTCTCAATGTCCTCAATCCCAAAGTAAGTGGTGTCTTCAGCAATATGCTCTTACCATTTAGTAACAATCAGTAACAATATTCTATATTGTTAGGAGTGCCTTTGAGGCCTTCCTGATTAATAACTCAAAGGGAGAGCACCCACCTGCCTGGAATAGAGATTTTTCACTTAATAATTCATGTTTCAGGGGAACAGCACACTCTACTCATGCAGGATAGATCTATTCAAATTCCTTTCACAATATATTATATTTGGAAAGTTAGCTCATCATCTCATGGGTTTCTGTTAAGCTTCTTCAGAGTTTTGGTTACCTCATCCCTTAGTCCTTTTTCTTTCTTATCTCAAAACTCCCATACTCACTTAACCATTTAACGCTAGAGTATTTCCTCCTGTTATTCTGTGTCACCTGTGTTCTACAGTGATGATGTAAATTTCTGTACAGCTTTTCTTCATTCCTGTTAAGTCTTCCTCACTCCCTCATTTTTCTCACTTTCACTCCTTTCCATGTTGACTCTTTTTTTGCCTCTGGGATTCTCTTTATTTTCAGTGAACACACCAAGCAAATCTAGATGCTCACTGGCTCACATAGAAACACTATTGTATGTGAGCATGGGTGTTTGTTTGTGTTTGTGTGTGTGTGTGTGTGTGTGTGTGTGTGTTTGCGTTTTAAATCTGTGTTTCATATGAAAGATAACATGAGGTGCTTATCTTTTTGAGACTAGGTTACTGTACTGAGTATAATTTGTTTTCCAATTCCATCCATATATATGAACATTTTATGATTTTGTTTTTCTTTACATCCAAGTAAAATTCTGCTATCTACACATTCTATCTTTCATCATCTATTTGTCAGTTAATGGACATAAATCGATTGCACTATTGTAACTAGAGCACCATTTAGTGAACCTGGACCTACAAGTATTTGGTAGTAAGATACAATACCTTTTGGTAATAGTCCCAGGAGTGGCAAGCTAGACTTTGAGTTCTAGTTTTCCAAGACCCCTCCAGAGTGCTATCCAAAATAGCTGCACTAGTTTACACTCTGGCCAACAATGTATAAATGTTCCACCATAACCACATCCATACCAGTATTTGTTATCATTTGTACTCCTGATGATGGTCATTCTGAGTTAAGTAGACATAAACCGAGAAGGGGGGAGGGGGTGAGTTGAAGGCACTAGAAGGAGTTAAAGGGATGTAGTGGTGGGTGAAACTTTATTTATGAATAGCAGAATTATAATTTCATATACTCTTCCTGTTCTTTTTGTCAAATTAGTAAAATGGAAACATTAGTCTTACTTTGCAAAAGTACAGAGAACTCCTTGATTACTTAGTGAGCCTCGAATGAGTGGGCCTTTGGCTTTACCAAAGAGAACTTTAGTATTAGGCGATGACACCCAAGAGAATCACTTTCAGTTTTGAGTTCTCAGCATATGGAGTCTAGCAATTTTTGAATGGTGAGTCACTAAAAAGATGCTTAGGCTGTGTGCTTTATCTTCTTGATTCAGGAGGTAGAAGAAGTTTATCTGCAGATTATCAACTTTTGTGGGTCTCAACTTGTGTCACTCCAGGTGTGCCTTTTTGGGGCACATACTATACTGAAGTAAAACTATTGGAACGTCACACTGACATATTATACTTGCTTGGTCTGTTGAACCTACAGGACCAATTTCTACACTTTTGGAGATATCTGTGCTTGTTGAAATTTGGCTTGTGTATAATTCCTGATGTTGTCAGGGGAAGGGCAATTACATTGTCAGAGCTCTATTAGGTCTCAGGAAATTGCCTAGAGGCTTTCAGAAACCAAGACATATTTTCATGTTTCTACTCCCAAACAATCCCTCTGAGAGTGCCCTACTCGTTACGATGACCCATAGAGAAAAATAAGGCTTGAGAGTAAGGCAATGACGTTTCATTAATCAGAATTTACAATAATTTGGTCTGAAAGGAACTAGTGCCATTTTTTTTTAAAAAAGGGATTTGCTATAGAAGTAAAATAATAGGAATGGAGAATCTCTGTAACTTATACAGTGAAACAAATTGTTTATAAACATCTTTGTAGCATTGATTTGCATAAAATTGTTTTCATTTAAAAATCTCTCTTAGTATTCTGCCTTGTTCATGCTAGAAAAGTAATCCACCACTGAACTATATCTCTAGTGTACCTCTCCTGGAGTCACTTAAAAAAAAAAAAAAAGATCTTTACTTGATAGCAATTTCTTAGAAACTACTCATTA
>NC_034592.1:122297784-122307896 GCF_900095145.1 Mus pahari | reverse complement strand
CTCAGAAAAAAAGCAAGTTATAAAGCATTTGGCAAGTGCAAGTGAGCATTATGTTTTTGTCTGAAGTACAATTTCTTTCCCATAAATTTTACTCCTTTTCTGAGAAATAGTTGTTTTATTTTCTGAAAGAGAAGTAAATAAACTGCTCCATTTTGCATGCTCAGTAATTTCTCTATCATTCATTCATTCATTCATTCATTCATTCATTCATTCATGGATGCATTCATTTGTTTACCACGGAATTCCACAAGAACAATTTCTCTGTTCAGGATGTTTACATTTGTGAGGTAAACTCATGCATGATTATTACTTTAATTAGTAATAAATGTCATTAGAAAATAATGGGGGAAGGAAAAGAAAATAGATGTCCTGAAGGAGACATTAGAGTTGGCATTTGGTTCTGAAACGTGTTCAGAAGAATGAAGCACTCACTTTAAAAAGTGCCAAGTGTAGGGGAAAGCTAGAGCAGTGAGGTGGGGGTAGGTGGGTGGGGGAGCATCCTTATAGAAGCAGAGGGGAGAGGGAGTGGGGTTTCTTTTTGGAGGGGAAACCAGGAAAGGGGATAACATTTGAAATGTAAATAAATAAAATAACAAATAAAAAATTTAAAAAGCGTGTGGCAAAAACAGGATGGCTGACATTTTAAAAATGATGCTTATGTTGATTTTTCTTCTTTTTCTGTTTTCTCCTTCTCTTTTTCCTTCTTATCCCCCCTTCCTCCTCCTCTTTTTCTTCTTCAATTTTATTATGTTTATTTGAGGCACACAGCCTTGACACCATTAGAATTTCATATATAGTACCATGAATCCGAGACTCAGAAAGCCAACATTCCAAATTAGACAATGTACTTACCCATTTCATTTCTGGTGCTGGCTACACCTACGCCATACTTTTCTAAAGTATCCTTAACTCTCTCCATCGACTCATCGTATTTCCCTGCAAGCCCAAGGTAGTTGTAGGAGGCCATGTTGATGACATTTTCTTTAACTCTTCCAGTATGCCTGCAGGGAGATGTGGAAGTGAAGACACAGGCCTCTCTCACATAATACTCCACTTCCTCAGAGACTTTGGTCCCAGCCTCACACTGTCTTTTCCATTTTAACCTGTACTGTCCAGGGTATAATGTGTTCTTTTTTTATTAGGGGAATATAATATGATAGTGAGACATAGCATTAGTGAAAGTTCCTGGCCCCAGAGAATTACTAGGCAGTGGTTTCCCCCAAATGATTGATTTTATGACATTTAAGTTCTGGTTGAAAGTGCTACAAAACCTTCTAAAGAAAAAAAAAAGCCACAGTAATCACTGAGTCTGTCATTGAGAAAGCAGGAAGGTACAATTTGACAAGGAAGTTGGCAAAGGCTTTTTCAAGGTTGGCTCTGTGTGTTGTATACCAGCCAAGACAGGTCTAA
Source organism: Mus pahari (assembly GCF_900095145.1). Lineage (NCBI taxonomy): Eukaryota > Metazoa > Chordata > Mammalia > Rodentia > Muridae > Mus > Mus pahari. The sequence goes on along the minus strand of NC_034592.1, from coordinate 122,306,486 downwards.
CCTTAATTATAATGTTATGAAGGAAAACACTTCGTCAACTTAAGTCCCTTTCTTCCACCATAGTATGAGAAATTGCAAAGGGATGAGTAGTAGAAGGTCAACCTCATTCACACCTTGGGTTTTTCAGATCTGTAACCTTGTATCCATGCTAGAGTTTCCTTGAGTCTCTACCCATCCAGCCCTTGCAGCCAGCTGCTTCACCTGAATGTCCAGTTATAGTCATCAGTCACTTTCTCCATCATGTTCATGTAAGGCTCTGGGGCAGTGCAGACTGTGTGACTCCAGCTGTCTCTGATTCTCATGTAAAGGTTCCTCTTATAAAAGTTCTCAAAGTCCTGATACAGCGGCACAAAGTCCTGTTAGGACAGAAGTGGAGGTAGAGCTTAGCTTTAGTCTTTTTTATTTTCCTGTGGAAAAAGACCTTATTTGCAATTAAAATCTGAGAGAAGAGGAAGGTCCTGGTTAATCAATGAATTTTTTTTTCCATTTTAGCTAGGACAGATGGATGGGTGAACAAATGTACAAATGGAGTTCACAAAATTGTGGGGCCTCTATGTCAGAAGAACCTGCATCTAAGTATGATAGAAAAATGTGGGCTTCGTGGCACATGTTTGTAATCATAGCTATGTAGGAGGCTAAGTTAGGAAGATTGCAAATTCAAAGCCAGCCTAGGCTGCAGAGTAAATTTAAGACTAGCCTTGGCAAATTAATGAGAGAGAGAAAAAAAGTAGAATCAAATGACTGGTGAGGTGTTCTATGGGAGACTTGATATATAACATCCTACATTCAATTCCCAGTACTGTCAAATGAAAAGGATAATAAAGATGTTGGCTCAATTCAAGAGAAAGTGGCAGAGACAAGGAAGCTTGCTTGTTTGCTTGCTTTAATATCCATAAGAAGGGGTTAATTCAGCTATAGGGATGGGATGTATTGATGCTCAAACAGTTAAGTTGGAAAAATAGTTGAGGTATTAGTAATTTTAGTCTAAATAGATTCATGCATTGTGTTTTAAGATGTATGGGTGGATGTGAACTATGATAGGAGTCCACACTAATCATGAGAAACTTCATATTGATTTGAGGAAACTATTTGAAGACCATTGGCAAAACTACTGTTGGCAGTTAGCTATCTGTGATGTGCTGAGGAGCAGGAGCTAAGCTGACAAAGTTGTGGAGGGACCAAGTCTCTCTTGTAGCAGAGATACCAGCTTATGTTCTTGTACAAAATGTCACCCATGAATGTGAAATCTGCAGATGAGCTGAGGTCCAAAGAAGAATGTCTTTTTTTTTATTTGCATTTACATTTCAAATGCTATCCCCTTTCCTAGTTTCTTCTCTGAAAGTCTCCTACATTCCCCACTCTGCCCTGCTCCCCAACCCACCCACTTCCGCTTCCTGGCCCTGGCATTCCCCTGTACTGGGGCATATAATCTTCACAAGACCAAGGGCCTCTCCTCCCATTGATAGCCCACTAAGTCTTCCTTTCAAAGCAGAGTGTCTTAGTCAGGGCTTTCTAGAGTCACAGAACTTATGGAATGTCTCTAGATATTAAAAGAAGTTATTGGAATGGCTTACAGTCTGCATTCCAACTGGTGCAACAATGGGCATTTATGAGTGGAAAGTTAAAAATAATCTAGTAGTTGCTCCATCACTCAAGGCTGGTCTTCTGTATAAGCTGGAATCCTGGAAAAGTAGGTTCCAACAGAAGTGCTGGCAAGTAAGTGAAGACGCAGGTGAAGAAGATGGAAGCCTTCCTTTTTCTATTGTACTTGTGTAGGCCTCCAACAGAAGCCATGTAACAGAATAATAGTGTGTACCATCATGCCTGGACTTAAACTGTCCTTTATTTGGAATGTGCTCTATCCTAAGCTGGGTTTTCAACTCAGAAATCTGCTTGCTTCTGTCTCCTTGGATGAATGACATGTATTACTTAAGCTTTTCATGGCCACTATGCTTCAAGATAAGGATCAAAAGTCCGTGATTTCTGGCTTCAAGATCTAGATCACAGGTGTGCCCTCCATTTCTGGATTGTAGTTCATTATGCCACTTACAATCCTCATTTATGCATCTGGTCATGTAGTCTTAGCTGGTATTTATAACTACCTTCCTCTGCTATCCATTCTGTATTTTTTCTACCCTCTGCAAGCACCTCAGAGAGTCTTGCCTCTTTTCCCAGAGGAGTGACCCATACGTTCATTCCTGGTGGGTCTGTGCCCTTTGTCATCTTTCTTGAAACTCTTGTTAAGGACTACATTTAGTTGGGGTTGGCTTACAGGTTCAGAGATTCAGTCCATTATGATAATGGTAAGAAGCATGGCAGAGTTCAGCCAGGCATGGAACTGGAGGAGCTGAGAGTTCTACATCTTGTTCTGAACCCAAACAGGAAAAGACTGGCTTCCAGGCCGCTAGGAGAAGGGTCTCAAAGCCTACACCAAAAGCGACACACTTTCTCCAACAAGACTATATTTCCTAGTAGTGCCACTCCCTGGGCCAAACTACACACAGAACATCTGTGATTTTATCTTTTGGCTCATAATAGTTGATGGTAGGCAGAAGAAAAAAACAAAACAAAAACAAAAGCCATAATTATGGCTTGAGTCAAGTGCTTTGGGCATTCACAGAAATGGAGCAGGAGAGAGAATCATAATTTGTTAAAAGAATTGGGAAGACTACGGAAAAAGAACCTTGGAGGTAGCCTTTAGGCAGATGAGGTTATGATGAGCAAGAATAAGTCTGTGATCAGGCTTGTTTGCTAGAAATACAGAGTATTTGAGAAGAATGAATAAGAATAAACCATCTGGTGTATCAGGTTGTCCTTTATTCAGAATCCACTTCATTCAAAGTCAAAGCCAGTGTCATGATGAATGTGGCCTCTAGTTACCTTTCTTATCCTGCCCTCTAACTTCTCCCATACTGTGGATACACTGTGCTGCCTAGGCATAATGTGATGAAGACTTATACAGCTGTCTTAGATTAAACTCTATCCTACAGTCAATGGGGGAAGTGCTGAATAATTGGGAATGAGCTTTCTCACTCTCATGGTCATTATTCTTGCTCATTTTTATAGCATGGAGCTGGTTTCCCGAGAAAGGATCACAGGAAAGCCACTGAGGAAGGTCTCTTTGTGCTATTGATTTGGCTACTTGAGTTGGCAACCAAGTCCTTGAGTTGGTCAATGTGAGAGAAAAATAGTAAGAATATGTGACTTTTGATGGCCAGTGGCTGTACCCCAGCTGCAACCCTATCTTTTATTCCTTACTATGGTGCTCAGTGACAATGTCATGATTTCTCAGGGGGAAAATTATGATTTCATGTAGGAAAGAAATAAATACTCATGGAAGGAGAATAGACCCAAATCACTGAGTTAGAAAAGAGTGGATTTCACCTAAAACCATATATATAAAATAATATTGATCCTTTTGCACTATGGAAATTCTTTTATTTTCTTTAAACTTGTATGATTAGTTAAAATAATAATTCCCAAGTGTCAAAGAAAACGCCTCAATAGAAAAGGTGACAGAATGTCACAAAATGTTCCTGTGTAAGGTAGAAATTGTGACTAGTCTAGAGTTTGAGTTTTGTAGGATGAGTTAGTGCTAAAGAATGAATGGGCAGGATGATTGTCATATTCATAATAATTCACTCTGTATTTTAGGTTTGATAAAACAAAAGATTTTAAATGTTCTCACTACAAATGAAAAGGATATAAAGTGGACATAGTAGGAAAGAAAGAGACAGAACTATACTTATTCCCTGATGATATGATTCTATACATATAAGACCCTAAAGACTCTACTAGATAATTTCTACAACTGCTAAATGCATTCATGAAAGAAACCATATATACAATATATACAATTAATATAAAAAACACAGGAGCTCTCATATACCTGTGAGTAGAATCAGAAAATAATTCCATTGATATTAACCTAGAAGAAATCTTAGAATAAATCCAAGTAAGGAGTTGAAAGTCTAGAATAACAAAAACTTTAAGGCTTTGAAGAATAATTCAAGAAAATATAAGAGAAGGGAAAGGTCTCCCATGACCGTGAATTAGGATTATTATTATTATTGCAAAAATGGGCATTCTACCAAAAACAATTTATACACTGAACACAATTTACCATCAAGATTTCAATGCACTTCTTCATCTGAATAAAAAAATATCTTAAATTTCATATGGAAATAGAACAATTCCAGATAACCAAAACAATTCTGAATAATGAAAGAACTGCTGGAGGCATTAGTGTTCATGATTTTAAGTTATACTACAGAGCTATAGTAATAGCTGCATGACACTGACATAAAGACAGACACATTGATCAGTGGGTATTGTGGAACTTTATCTGATGAGCCATCTTGATGACTGGCTATTGGTTTTATAGGGGCAGTTCAGGCAAGAGTGAGCTATATAAATACCAAAGGGAAGACCATTCTAAGAAGAATGAAATGGAAATTAAAAATTCCTAAGTTAGATAGAATAATCATGATGAGTTCGAGAAAGATCCAGGAGATCTTAGTGTTTTAAGTAGAGCAAACCAGGGGAGAGTGGTAGAGGAGATAAATTAGAGGCAAAAGAAGGGACCACATTTTGCAGGGCTTCCCCCAGATCTGATATTAGTTAGTGAATTGGAAAAACATTAGAGAGTTCTGAACAAAGATGGGATGTGGCTTGACTTGGGTTTAGGTTTAAAAGAATCATATTGGTTGTCTGTTGAGAAGAGCTCATAGGGCTAGAGGGTGAGCCAAGTTTATTGGGTAACAGACCTGCAGCAGTGTGGGCATTGAAGAACAGCTGATGATAAACATATTTTGAATACAGGGTAAACAATAAGTATTAACAGATTTGCCTTGGGGTGTAAGAGAAAAGGCAACATCAAGGATGACTTGGAGGCTTTTGTATAGAGACCTGGACTGTCAGAGTCACAATTTACTGATCTGGGAAAAATTGTGGAAGGCAAAGGCCTTGAGCTTGAGTGGCAGCTCAGATGTCTAACTGGGAGAGGGAGGAGGAGGAGAAGAAGTAAGAGTATAGGAACTCACCTCTTTCATTTTCTCAATTAAATAGGAAGCAATAGATTATTATTGAACATTAAGAGAGCCAAGAGGTACTGGGGGCTTGAAGAGGGAAAAGAATGTAGACAAGAGTCAGTGACTAAATATACTAATGTGGTTGATAGACACCATGCAACCAACTCAACTTAGTAATTGTCACTTTAAAGGGAAATCAGCACCCCCTCCCCTAGAAGAATGTATATCAAGTAGAGTGTGTATCATAGCTCATGGAGTTTAAACCAAATGGAGGCAGGAAAAAGTGAACACAGGGAATGGAGAGAGCTTAAACCTTGTGAATGAGTCCTTGAGAGAAGGGATGAAGTACAGTTGCTAGCAGTAGTAGTGGAGAGAGAAAGCTGGTAATGACAAAGCCTTTGGACAGACCAACTGTCTATGGTGTGTGCTCAAATTTGACTCTACATTCTTCTGCATCCATCAGTATTTTCTCATTGTTCTTATAATAAACATTTGTGGATTATAAAAAAAGATTGTAGTCTTACCCTACTTGCCTTTCACATGGTCCTTGTCTCATACTCAAGCATTGTAGTTCCTTGAGTTTTTGACTATCCTCTTATCCCTGGACCATATTGTATCACTGTCCCTTTCTTTAAAGAATACCTACCATTTGCCATACCTCTTACTCTCTTCTTTTTGTAATTTGATTTTGTTCATCCCAGGAGCCTTTTTCAGCAACACATTCAGGTCAGGCACTCTTAAAAGCTCTCCTAGTACCTTCTCCTTATTTATCTGGCTTCTTATCAGCATCTGTTTTATGTTTAGTTCTTTGAAAGTAGGGGTTATATCTGTCTTAATAGTCTCGTATTAGATGTACCCAAAGAATAACGAATTTCTCAACATTCATTGGAGAAGTCTCTTTTTTTGTAGTACATCATGATCAACACAAAGAGAGACCTTCAACTAGTCAAGGTACAGAGAATAAGAGGCTGAAGAATGCTCATCACTAAATGGAACATTAATATAGGAACTCTATCCTCTCAAGGCTTAGGGATCATTGTGGAGGAAAGGCCCCGGACAAACAAACAAATAAACAAATACAGTACTTAGCAACACATAGGATATCACAACATGCACAAGACCCATACAAGATCAAGACAGACCAAATTCCAACACTGAGAGATGTGCACATGAAGTCACATTAGTGCTGAAGAACTATTGGTTATTGATAGCTTCTGCAAGATGGAAAGGCAGTTTTCTTTAAGGGTATAGATCTTCTGGTAAGTTAACCATGGGAAATTTCTATGTGTGAAAGATCACACATCCAAGAATATTTGAGAATCACAAATTGCACTTGATAGGTTAAGGGGGGAAAAGGGTACAAAGATGGGTGTATAAGGAAGGGGTCTAGCAAAGTTTGGAGCTAAGATGAAAGAATGGACATCCAGAGAATGCTCCACCCGGGGGTCCATCCCATAATCAGTCACAAAATGCAGACACTACTGCATATGCCAGCAAGATTTTGCTAAAGGGACCCTGATATAGCTGTCTCCTGTGAGGCTATGCCAGTGCCTGGCAATTATAGAAGTAGATGCTCACAGTCATCTATAGGATGGAACACAGGGCCCCCTATGGAGGAGCTAAAGAAATTACCCTAGGAGCTGAAGGGGTCTGCAACCCTATAGGTAGAACAACAATATGAACTAATCAGCACCCCCAGAGCTCGTGTCTCTAGCTGCATATGTAGCAGAAGATGGCCTAGTCNGCCATCATTGGGAAGAGAGGCCCCTTGGTCTTGCAAACTTTATATGACCCAGCACAGGGGAATGCCAGGGCCAAGTAGTGGGAGTGGGTGGGTAGGGGAGCAGGGAGGGGGAGGGCATAGGGGACTTTTTGGGATAGCATTTGAAATGTAAATGAAGAACATATCTAATAAAAAAATTTACAAAATGGAAGGGGTCTAGAAATGAAAAGAGTTGGTGGAGGCTATAAATATGATCAAGACGTGTACGGATTTCCCAAAGAGCTAATTATATATACATACAGGATAGGTCTCTGATTATCTTCACGTTTATTTTCTAGGTCAGTACAGAGAAAAAGGCAATGCAGATACTTTACAAATAGCTATGTAAGTGGTTCTAAATTCAGTGACTTGATCATTTCTAGGTGTGTCATCCAGTGCTAATGGCAAATCTAGTGTGTGGAGGTTAGGAATGCTGTTTGAATTCCTTCAATGCACAAGACTTTCCAAACAGGGAAATCATCCAATGAATTATACCAGTGCAAATATTAAGAAATCCTGTTCTGTATGAAATTAAAATGTCACTTCTCACCAAGGAACCTATTCTTCATTCAGAATCTAGAAGATTCTAGAATCTAGAAGAACAGAGATGAGTACTTCCCAGGTGCCCTTGCTTCCATTGCTGTCTTTCTCATTGGTTCATTCATCATTAAAATGATCTTTTATCATATAGATAATGGTAATATTATCTAAGTTAAATGTGATAATGAACAAGAAAGCTTAAATTCTGTACCTGGTAATTGATAGAATTTCAATAAATGTTTGTACAAAACAAACAAACAAACACCACAAATACATTAAAGATGGCTTAGTAAGTGGAGATGAATGAAACTTATGGTGAATGGTTCCTGGACATATCCTAGTTTCTAGAGTCTGTGCCTGAATCACTATTTGAGAATGGGAAGGTGTAGACACTCACACAGATCCAGGGAGGCAAGCATACTTACTTTTTGTTCTTCTCGCTCTATAGCTGCATTGCATTTCTCGATTCCCCAGTTTCTCATAAAGTCTCTGAGATAGCCGAATAGGACTCCAATTCCATATCCCATGTAAGTGAAAACGAAGACATAAAGTGGTGCTTCTGGGTGGTGCTCAAAGACTGGCTTATCCCCAGCATGTGCCTTCCTATTTTGCTGAAAACACAAAAGAAAGCCAAGATCAGCAGCCTCTCACTGAAAATACATCAAGGCACTTATATTTTTTAAACTTTTGAACTTTAACTTCTAAGAACTCATTAAAAGGTATTAAAGCTGCTTGAAAGATATTGGAATTTGATCATTGAGAAGGGCAAAGAGCAACATAAATTTACTTTACAATAATTTGGTGGAAAGTTATTCAAGAACGGATGCTCTTAAGATTCCAAAATGAAGCTCCAAGAATTCTTTCTTAATCGTGAGCTCAGGCTCACTGCCTCCCCCAAATCTTTTAAATAAATGACAGGAACACTCAGCACTCTGCTCTCTTGTGATGTAGGGACCATGCTCAGTATCTCCCTCCAAATACGAACTCTGGACACTGCTATCAACTTGCATGTTTTTATAAAAAGTTACAAATTCAGGAAAGAGGCATTCTAAGGAAAGAAGCATTCTAGGAAAATCATTTCCTGCTACTTCATGTTGAAAAGAAAAAAAAATGCCACGATTTTATCTTTGTATATGGCATAGCTTATAGGTAAAACTAAGTTTAAAGGTGTCTGTGAGACAAATAAATAAAAAGCATGGAGGGACTTTTAGCATCCAACTGCTCAATTTTGTTGCATGGCTTTGCTCACCTAGCTTCATCAGTATTTGCTCAATAGATTAATAGATAAAATAGTTTGTATGGTTTTATTATTATTTTATTTCATTGGAAACACACAAATGCTTTCTTTTCTTTTCTTTTTTTTTTTTTTT
>NC_034592.1:122247332-122297391 GCF_900095145.1 Mus pahari | reverse complement strand
TGAGCCACCATGTGGTTGCTGGGATTTGAACTCCAGACCTTCGGAAGAGCAGTCGGGTGCTCTTACCCACTGAGCCATCTCACCAGCCCCACAAATGCTTTCTTAACAGATGGACTATTCCTTTATTTTTATTAATTGATTAATTTATTAATTAATTTACTTTAAACTCCAGATTTTATTCCCTTCCCAGTCCACCCTCTGACAGTTTCACATCCAGTACCTCATCCCCAGCCCCTTGTCTCCAAGAGGATGTTCCCACCCCTGCCTCTCACCACATCAGACCTCTAAACTCCCTGGGGCCTCCAGTCTCTTGAGGATTAGGTGCATCTTCTCTGACTGAACCCAGACTCAGCAGTCCTCTGCTGTGTATGTGTTGGGAGCCTCATATCAGCTGGTATATGCTGCCTGGTTGGTTGTCCAGTGTTTGAGAGATCTTGGGGGACCAGATGAATTGAGACTGCGGGTCCTCCCACAGGGTTGCCTTCCTCCTCAGCTTCTTTCAGCTTTTCCCTAATTCAACTACAGGGGTCAGCAGCTCAGTAATAATTTCAGGCATTGGGTCCTCCCCTTGGTCTGGATCCCACTTTGGGCCTGTCGCTGGATCTTCTTCTCCTCAGGGTCTTCTCCATTTCCATCCCTGCATTTCTTTCAGACAGGAACAATTATGGGTCAAAGTTTTGACTGTGAAATGGCAATCCATCCCTGACTTTTGGTTGGAGGTGGACTCTACAAGTTCCCTCTCCCCATTGTAGGGCATCTTGTCTAAGGCCTCTCCTTTTGATTCTTGAGAGTCTCTCACCTCCCTGGTCTCTGGTACATTCTTAGAGGGTACCCCCCAATTAATCTCCCTCAAACTACTTAGTAAGGGCTTTCTTTTTCTTGATAAGGAGGGAGGAAGCATAGCTCTCTTGTGCCTTGAAATGAACCCTCAGTGCTCATGTACACATACACACCACACACACACACACACACATACACACACACACACAAACACATCTATACACATACACACACATACATACACATAAACCCATACATACACTCACAGAAAAACAAAGGGAGGGAAGAGAGAGAGAGAGAGAGAGAGAGAGAGAGAGAGAGAGAGAGAGAGAGAGAGAGAGAGAGACAGAGAGAGACAGAGAGAGATATTTCAAGATGAAGTAGCCCATAGAACATGGCAAACATTCATTCCATTATACTACAAGGCCTAAGGAAAGTTTCAGGCCTTATTCACTCTACTGGGATAGGAAGCTTAGCTTTGAAATCAACTCTGGGATGGTAAAATGCCAGTGGAATCCTGAAGACTAGAGGTAAGGCGATGCTCACTGTCCTACTTACAGTGGAATGCAGGCAGAGTTTGCATATTATAATTAAGAGCTGTCACTGACGAGCTTATGAACCTTTCATAAGTGATGACAGGGAGATTATCTCTGTGTATATTGGAGCAGTTAAGTGATTCCTGAGCAGAAAAACAAATCACTGGGAATGACATGGAGTTCAAAACTCTGTCAAAGTATTCTGTATTCAGTATAGGGTTGGTGTGTGTGTGTGTGTGTGTGTGTGTGTGTGTGTGTGTGCTGTGTGTGCATGCATGCATGTGTATCCATTTTTCCTAATAGTGCCATGGATACTCTATGGTAAAAATAAACAAAGAAATACAAATTTACAAAGTCTTTAGAAATTGTATGAACATTAATATGATATAGTATTTATCCAAGATAATCAATGGAATACCCTCAGAGATCAGTGAAAGTCTCTGGTATTAAGCCATAACTTACTTCCTCCAACTTTTTCACTCAGAAACTTGGAAATTTGGGAGTGGGTATGGCTATAAAGATGGGGCTTTTCCTTCTTCCTTCAGTTTGAAGCTGGCACAAGGAGATGCCAGTCTGCCAGCTTTCTCATCAAGCTCCAATACTGCTCTACAATGATGAAATTTCACACAAATGTGACTGAGGGATAGGGAGATGTTTTTCTCAACTGACTACCCACCTTCCCGATGGAGACTGCACTTGGCTTGGCAGGGATAACTGCAGCCCCTTACCCTACCTCAGTACGATTACCACAGTATGACAGATAAGATTTCTATGGTAGAAGAGGAAAGCCAAGACCTCCAGAGGTTACTGTGCCACACAGAGTCCCGTTCATAAAACAGAGACACAGGAACTATTCAGTAGATGGCTATGAAAGAAAGATTTATCGACTTTACTGAGGCAGAGAGTTTGATCATAAAAACACAAAATTTCAAAGCATTCAATACTTTAAATAATTTACTTTATTTGGAAACAAAGCAGGAGAATTCAGGAATGAATGAAGAAATATATATATATATATATAAATATATATATATATTTATATATATATTTATATATATATAAATATATATATATATTTCTTCATATATATTCATATATGAATATATATGAATATATATGAATATATATGAATATATATATGAATATATATATGAATATATATATGAATATATATATGAATATATATATGCTTCTGTGATAAGCAGCATAGAAGACAGCAGTGGCTCCAGAAATTTCAAGTCAAACTGTAGTCAGGAGTCAGTTTTCCAGAGAAGCAGAGAAAGTACACAGCTAACAAGAGCCCTTTTGGGGTCAGACCAAACCTCAAAGAATGGCTTCAAAAATGAAAGTAATGCTGATTGAGATGGGTTAAAGGACAGCTTGGGCCTTGTTATGGTAACAGGCAACAAAACAACTGCCTGTTGTAAGTGTGGGGATGAGCAGCTAAGAGTTATGCACATCAAGGCTGGTAGCTCACCAGAGTGACTAGGAAAGATGACATATTGGAGAGTCTGAAAGTGTCATTCTAACGCCAATACGAAGGCAGATATGAGCAGTTTTAGAGCTTTGTGTTCTGAGACCAGAGATCTTATGAAAGTAGTTCAGGGAAGCCACTAAAGCAAACAAACTCACAGACACACAAAGATACACACACACACACATACACACACACACACACACACACACACACACACACACACACAAAGACACACACAGACATATATACACAAAGAAACACATACAGACACACAGGTATATACACAAGATCACATAAACAGAGATACACCCACACAAATTCTTGGTCAGAGTATGTAACAATATATTATTATTTTATTATTTTAAATGTTCAGTTAGTAAAAAGAAAATCAGGAGCCATGTAAAGAAATAGGAAAACATAACCTATACAAACAGTAAGGGAGAGCTGTCAAGAGAAACTGCCCATGGGAGTGATGCAAATGTTGGACTTAGCAAAGACACATGAATCTTAGAAGAAAAAATAAAGTGTTTTGGCATAAAAGCAAGTAACTTCAGACAGTAACTTAAGACCAACTCCAAAAAGGGAGAGAGAGAGAGCAAAGGCAAAGGTCACTACAAAAATATGAACACATGGACATATTACAAAATGTTCAAAATGCAGAAAAGGGGGCTTGAGAGATGTAAACCATCTCTCAAGTGGTTAAGAGCACTAGCTGCTCTTCCAGAGGACACAGGTTCGATTCCTAGAATCCACAACTGTCTGTAACTCCTGTTCTGGGGGATCTGACACCCTCACACAGACATATATGCAGTCCAAACATCAGTGCACATAAAATAAAAATAAAGAAGTTACAAAAAAGCCAAAAAGACACTTTGGTTGAAAGAAATAGAAAGCCATGATAACAGTGTCTCATCAAATAAAAGACTCAAATAAAAATGTGGAATAAGATGATGCAAATGCTGGACATGCTGACACACACCTGCAACCCAGCAACTGGGAGATGGAGGCAGAAGGACCAGGAATTCAAGGCTACTATGGGTAACAAGGGGATATTCTTTCAGAGGGGTGTGTAATAATCAAACGAGAAAATTGGCATGGAGACTTTGTAGTATATTTAATTTGGAAGTCAAAAAACTCAGAAAATGTTGTTAGGATTTATACAAACCAAAGCCTCCAAATGCACAGAAATAAATAAAAATGAAGGGGAATGACTAGGGCCACTTGGAGAAAATGTAAGATAGCACTTAAAACAGAAACAGTTACTTAAGCTGAAAGGAAAGAAAGGAGATAGAAAAATTCTAGTAAAGTATTATAAGAATATTGGCCAGAAACTCCCAAATTTCATGACATTTATTGATTACATATTTAGATGCTTATTTCCATCTAAAATAAGATATAAGGCAAATAGATCCACTATCAATATGATAGTAAAAATGTGTATGATAAAGATGAAGAGCAAGAAAAAGCAACTCAACACGCCCTAGTGACATCAGTGAGGTGGGTGGCTCTCCCTCAGCACACATGATGGTGTCCAGAAGGCAACATTCTAAATGTAGAAGGATTAGTAGTTCGGGATTGGAAAAAAAATCATGATTGAAAAGTGACTGTTTACAAGATAAACAAGAACTGGGAGAGTTTATGAATAAAAGAAAATGAATGTAAGATAAGTGCATCGTGAAAGAAATAACTTGGAGAATTCATGAGTAGATGAAAGCTCTTAGGAATCTAAAACAAACAAACAAAAGATCTTCAGTCTAAAAGTCTTAAACAGCAATTCAATATAGTCATCTCCACTCCCAAGAACAAAGGAAGATTCTGCTATACAATCATTAAAATGTAATATGTACATTTCTCTCTTTTTTCTAATGAATGATTTAAAAAGACATTATACAATATAATATGTGCAAGTGTATTAGTGATGCTGTTGATGGGCACATACTAAATAATGGCACGAAGTACTTAGATATGACTGAATCTATGTTGGAGTAAGGAAAGAATCCGAGGTGCAGGTGAGAGTCCACGGAAACTGATGAGTAGAAGAGGAAATGGTAAATGGGTATCAATGAAATTAACTCTTCTCTGTCCCTCTTTCCCTGTCCATTCATTTTTGGAGTACTGTGTCTTCAGTCTAGGCAAGTGTTCTACCACAGAGCAGCATTGCCAGCTCTATATATTTATTTTAAGTACCAAAGAGACTATGAAGAAAACTCAAGAATAAAAGAAAAATCATTAAAGTAATAAAAATATTACACCAGAGCATTTGCTGAATCCAAAGGGAGTATTAGAGTTAAACCAGATACAAGACACCCAGAAAGCCAAGCCAAGCCAAAGAAAAAAAGAAAACCTGGCAATTGTTAACCCAATGATTCCTGTCACATAATAGAAGTGAATGGAGGAAGCAATCCCACCAAGTGGCAGAGTGTCAAGCTGCCTAAAAGCAAAGTGAAATCCAGCTATTCACTGTCAAAGCACAGACTCACAGTTGCAAATACACTGCTGGTGTGGAAAAGGCTGGTTGGCAAGAATACCCTCTGCCAGAGCTGTGCTGCTGCACTCACACTCGTCGACCTCTGAAGTAAACTGTGCGAGGAAATGGAGAGACCAGTGCTCTTACCTGCCAAGCCACCCAGGGACACCAGTCCACCCCACCCACAAAACTCTTAACCCCAAATTTATCCTTGTCTGGCCCTGTGGGAGAAGTTGTGCCTAGCCTCATAGAGACTTGAAATGCCATGATGGAGGGAATTTCAGGGGGTTCCACACCTGACCAGAGGAGGAGAGAGGGAGATGGGGGAAGGACTGTGGGAGGGAGTGACTTTGAGGAGGGCAGTGAACAGGCTGTAAAGTGAATAAGTAAAAAACTTAAAACAAAAATAAGAAAGAAAGAGGCATTTTGTTTTATTGTGGAGAATAACTGTAGAGTGGTAAAATTGCAATCCACCAAGAAACATAACAACAAACATGTTTACTGCTACTAAAACCCACAAATACATGAAACAAAACCAAACAGGAAATGGAAGAAGAACACATTCTACAGTAATAGTAGGAACTTCAGTATTCTACTCTTGATAATAGACAAAACAGCAGACATCTGTAGAATTCTTCTCCAAACAAAATAATGCACACTCTCTCAAAAGCATGTACAAGCAAGCTATAAAACAAGCCCTGATACATTTAAAACAATTGGAATCAACAGGTGCGACTTCTGGGTCACAGAGGAAATGAGACACAGAGAAGGAGAGGGGGCCTTTTCTGCCATGCTATGGAGGAAGAAGAATACAATAATCATGAACAAGAATGACCAGAAGAGTTACAGCAACATGACCCTTTGGAGCCCTGTTATACCTGTAAAAGTAGACTCTTAATCCCCACCCACTCAGCACACACCCCTGTCCCAGCTCAACTCCCCAGGTGTTCTGACACATCCAGGATAACTGGTGAGAGCCCAAACCCCACCCCAATAGTTGCCTTAACCAGGACCCCCAGGATTCTGAGCCACAGATACCACACCCAACCAGAGAGCTGTGTTCCTTCCAGTTTTCACCTATGTGGGAGCAGAGCCTCTGCTCTGAATCCCCACCCACTCAGCACACACCCCAGTTGCAGCTCAACCCCAGGGTTCTGACACATCCTGGCTCACAGGTGCACAGGTACACAGACTCACAGGCTCACAGGCTTACAGGCTCACAGGAGGGACAAGCTCCAGTCAGTCAGCAAGTCCAGTTAAAACCAGAGATATCCAGATAGCAATAGGCAAGTTGGTTCTTTGAGAAAATCAACAAGATAGATAAACCCTTAGTAAAAAAAACTAGAGGGCACAAAGACAATATCCAAATTAACAAAATCAGGAATGAAACAGGAGACATTACTGAGGAAATCCCCAAAATAATCAGATCCTACTACAAAGTCTATATTCAAAAAAACTGGAAAATCTAGATGAAATAAATGATTTTCTAGACAGATACCAGATACCAAAGTTAAATCAGGAGTAGATAAACCATCTAAACAGTCCCACAAGTCCTAGAGAAATGGAAGCAATCATTAGAAGTCTCCCAACCAAAAAAAGTTCAGGACCAGATGGTTTTAGTGCAGAATTCTATTAGACCTTCAAAGAACACTTAATACCAATACTTTTCAAGCTATTCCACAAAATAGAAACAGAAGGAACACTACCCAATTATGTCTATGAAGCCATAATTACACTGATACATAAACCACAAAAATCCAAACATAGAAAGAGAACTTCAGACCAATTTTCTTTGACTATCGATGCAAAAATATTCAATAAAATTCTCACAAACTGAATCCAAGTACACATCAAAATGATCATTCACTGTGATCAAGTAGGCTTCATCCAAGAGATGCAGGAATGGTTCAATATTCAGAAATCCATCAGCAAAATCCACTCTATAAACAAACTCAAGTAAAAAGGAAAGCCAGATAATCATCTCATTAGGTGCTAAAAAAATCCCTTGACAAAGTGCAACACCCTTTCATGTTAAAAGTATTAATCAGGAATTCAAGGCCGATAACTAAGTATAATAAAAGCAATATACAGCAAACCAATAGCCAACATCAAACTAAATGTAGAGAAACACAAAGCAATCCCATTAAAATCAGGGACAAGATAAGGCTGCCCACTCTCTCCCTAATTATTCAGTACAGTACTTAAAGTTATAGCCAGAACAATTAGACAACTAAAGGAGATCAAAGTGATACAAATTGTGAAGGAGGAGGCAGTCAAGATATCACTATTTGCAGATGATATGATAGTATACTTAAGCAACCCCCAAAACTCTTACAGAGAACTCCCACAACTGATAAACAACTTCAGCAAAGTGGATGGATATAAAATTAACAGAAGGAAACCACTATCCTTCCTCTACTCAAAGGATAATCTGACTGAGAAAGAAATTAGGGAAATGACACCCTTCACAATAGTCACAAATAATATAAAATATTTTGGTGTGACTCTAACCAAACAAGTGAAAGATCTGTATGACAAGAACTTCAAGTCCCAGAAGAAAGAAATCAAGTAATATCTCAGAAGATGGAAAGATCTCCCATGCTCATGGATTAGCAGGATTAATATAGTAATAATGGCCATCTTACTGAAAGCAATGTTCAGATTTAATGCAATCTCATCAAAATTCCAACTCAGTTTTTCATAGAGTTAGAAAGAGCAATTCTCAAATTCAGTTGGAATAACCGAAAAACCCAGGACAGCAAAAACTGTTCTCCACAATAAAAGAAATTCTGGAGGAATCACCATCCCTGACCTTAAGCTGTACTACAGAGCAACCGTGATAACAGCTGCATGGTACTGATACAGGGACAGGCAAGTAGATCAATAGAATAGAACTGAAGACCCAGAAATGAACCCATACACCTATGGTCACTTGATCTTTGACAAAGAAGCTAAAACCATCCAGTGGGAAAAAAGACAGCATTTTCAACAAATTGTGCTGGTTCAACTGGCAGTTATCATGTAGAAAAATGCTAATCAATTTGTTCTTATCTCCTCGTACAAAGCTCAAGTCTAAGTAGATCAAGAACCTCCACGTAAAAGCAGAAACACTGAATCTAATAGAAGAGAAAGTGGGGAAGAGCCTAGAACACATGGTCCCAGGGAAAATTTTCCTGAACAGAACACCAGTGGCTTATGCTCTAAGATCAAGAATTGACAAATAGGTCCTCGTAAAATTGCAAAGCTTCTGTAATACAAAGGACACTATTATTAGGACAAATGGCAACCTACAGATTGAGAAAGGATCTTTACCTATCCTACATCCGATAGAGGGCTAATATCCAAAATAAACGAAGAACTCAAGAAGTTAGACTCCAGAGAACCAAATAACCCTATTAAAAAATGGAGTACAGTGCTAATCATAGAATTCTCAACTGAGGAATATCAATTGGTCATGAAGTATCAACAGAAATGTTCAACATCCTTAGTCATCAGGGAAGTGCAATCAAAACGACCCTGAGATTCTACCTCACGCAAATCAGAATGGCTAAGATCAAAAACCTCAGGTTATAGCACTCGCCAGTCAGAGTGGAAAGAGCAGATTCTACCTCTATTGCTGGTGAGACTGCAAGCTGGTAAAACCACTTTGGAAATCAATATGGTGGTTGCTGTGAAATTAGAAATAGTACTACCTAAGCACTAAATCACTCCTGGGCATCTACCCAAAAGATGCTCCACCATATAACAAGGACACATGCTCCACTATGTTTATAGCAGCCTTATTTATATTAGCCAGAAGCTGGAAACGACACAGATGTCCCTGAACAGAGGAATGGATAGAGAAAATGTGGTACATTTTGACAATGGAGTACTACTCAGCTACTAAAAACAATGGCTTCATGAAATTTACAGGCAAATGGATGAAACTAGAAAATATCATTCTGAGTGAGGTAGCCCAGACACAAAAGAACACACATGGTATGTTCTCACTGATAAGTGGATATTAGCCCAAATGCTCACAGTGCTCATGACATCACCCATAGACCATATGGAGCTTAGGAGGAAGGAAGTCAAGGGTGTGGACACTTTAGTCCTGCATTGAGGCAGGGACAGGATGATTGTGTGAGGTGGGGGGAGGTGGGACCTGGGAGGGACAGAAGAGGAGGAGGAAACATGGGGGTAGTATTAGGTACTCGAGGGGATGGGAGAGAAAGGTACAGAGGGTCAGGAAATCAAATAAAAATATGTAGCAGTAAATCAGGGACTGGGCATCAGTGGAGGGTCCTTGACACCAGGGAAACTAGAGGCACCAGGGACCCAACAGGGATAAGTTTAGTCGAAATGCGGAGAGATAGATCCTGTAGAGACCACCTCTAGTAGATAGGCATTGCCCCCTGTTGAGGCCATGTTCACCCACCCATGTCAAAGATTTTAACCCAGAAATGTTCTTGTCCAAAGGGAGAACAGGGACAAAAATTGGAGCAGAGATTAAAGGAAGGGCCATCCAGGGACTTCCCCATCTGAGGATCCAACCTGTCTGCAGAAAGCAAACCTAACACTGTTCCTGTTGCCAAGAGGCACTTGCTGACAGGCACAGGTGTGGTTGTTCCTTGGGAGGTTTGGCCAGCAACTGACCAGTGCAGATGTGGACACTTGGAGGCAACCATTGGGCAGAGTGCAGGGATCCCAGAGTGGGAGCTGGAGGAAGGACTGGAGGATCAGAGGGAAATTGCAACCACATAGGAAGAACAACGTCAGCTGGCCAGACCACCCAGTGCTCCCAAGGACTAGACCACCAACCAGAGTGTACAGGGAGGGATCCATGGCTCCAGATACATCTGTACCAGAGGATGGCCTTGTCTGATATCAATTAGAGGGGGTGTCCTTGGTCCTGTGGAGGTTTGATGCCCTAGCATAGGGGAATCAATCCCATATGCAGACACCAAAACCACCCACTACTGCTGATTCCAAGAAGTGTTTGCTGACAAGAGCCTGATATAGAGGTTTCCTGTGAGGCTCTGCCAGTGCCTGGCAAATATAGATGTTGATACTTGCAGCCAACTATTGGACTGAGCCTGGGGACCCAATGGAGGAGTTAGGGGAAGGACTGAAGGAGCTGAAGGATTTGCAACTTCATAGGAAGAACAAAAATATCAACCAAGAAGACTCCCCAGAACTCCCAAGGACTAAACCACCTACCAAAGGGTACACACGGAGGAACCCATGGCTCCAGATGACCTTGTCTGGCATCAATGTGAGGAAGACCCTTGATCCTGTGAAGGTGTGATGCACCAGCATAGGGGAATGATTGGGCAGTGAACCTGGAGTGGGTGGATGAGTGGGGGGCACCCTCATAGAAACAGGGGTGACAGGAGATGTGATAGAGGATTTGGGGTTGGGGAAACCAGCAAGGGGAATGTAAATTTATTTATCATTTGGAATTTAAATAAATAAAATAACCAGTAAAAAAACCCCAAAAAACAAACAAACAAACAAACAAACAAAAAACCAGAGAGGTACAGGTCATTAAGTATCTTGGCCCAGGCAATAAAGCAGGAAAATACATATCTGAATAGAATTGCTCAACTTCACATACCAGAGCTTAAGCCAACATCAAATATGAAGCTAGAATATTGAGACATGATAGACTAGAACATAACTCAGAAATAAAGTAGCCACTTGGATGTCATCCTTCCCTTTCTGATGCTTACGAATAGCTAAAAAGACTCTACTAAATTCATACATCTGTATTAGTTATGGGAAAACAACATAGGAAGTTAGTTTTAGAATTTCTATTCTCATGAAATTTGTATTTAGTAGTGAGAAAAAATCTTCACAGAAAATAACCATGTTATAAGAATAGAGGGAAAGATGTATTTAGAGGTAATAGCCAATCAATTGTATTAATAGTAAAACAGAAATAAGAGATGTAGTTGTTAATCATATATGTCTGCTCTCAGTATGTAGTTTATGGTTAGCCTACTGGAAAAGTCATGTATGGATTATTTCCACCATCATTGGAAATTCTATTGTTTAGGTATTAACAAGCAGTGGCTTATGGGTCAACTCATGCCTGATGTTATTAGAGTTCTACTGGGACACTTGTTTGCATGTATTGTCCATGGTTGCCCTTTGTGGTATAATAACAGAGTCAAGCATTTGTGATACACTGAATGACTTAAACATATTTAATATTTTTCAATTTATAGAAAAATGTTGCCAACTTCTAACCTAGATGGAAATTCAGATGGACATTCATATATACAGTTGTGTAATGGTCACAACTAATGATGCTATGTATGGAATAGAGAGGTTTCTGACATCCTCCAAAGAAAGAGAAAAGTCAAACTCAAGGAATCAGTGATTAAAATGAGAATTGAAGGATCAATGGGTACTTATCAGGAACCAAAGTCTACCCAGGAAATGAAAGAGCTGATAGCTACAAACAATATGTGTGTGTGTGTGTGTGTGTGTGTGTGTGTGTGTGTGTGTGTGTGTGTTGGTTTGAATATGCTTGGCCCAGGAAGTGGCACTATTAGGAAGTGTGGCCTTGTTGGAGTAGGTGTGGACTTGTTGATGGAAGTGGAGCACTGTGTGGTGGGCTTTGAGATCTTCTTCCTAGCTGCCTGGGAGTTAGTTTTCTACTTACTTTCAGAACAAGGTGTAGAACTCTCAGCTCCTCTAGCTCCATGTCTGCCTGAACTCTGCCATGCTTTCCACCATGATGATAATGGACTGAAACTCAGAACCAGTAAGCATCCCAATTAAATGTCCTTTATAAGAGTTGCTTAGGTCATGGTGTCTCTTTACAGCAATGGAACCCCTAGCTAAGACAGTGTATAACCTTACTTGCAAGACAGTGAAGGGCAAGTGTGTGGGGGATATGCAGTTTCCAGGAGGAGAGACCCTTCTACTCCTATGTTCTTAGTGCTCCAATGCCTAGAGAAGTTCCTGACACGTACTATGTGTCCAGCAACTATTTATGGGGTGAATATTTAAAAAAAGGAGGCTGAGCAGTATGCAAGGTGAGAGAAGGAAAATGAGGATTACTGTTTTTATCCTAAGACAGGGAGCTGCTGGAGAGTTTAAACAATGGCCTAACCAGATATGCACATTCAAAGTTATGGTTAGAACATTGTATGGAGAAAGAATTCTCACAGAGACCATACATTCAGTGATTCATAGTGTTTCATAAGTGGTAATTTTATATCTCTTCAATGTTCATTGTGGAAGAAAACTCAATGAGACCAACTTGTTCAGTTGATTCGGACATGTGGACAGCTTGACTCCAAGTCACAAGGCTATTCTCTTAAATTGCACAGGAATGAAGCAATAATAGAGACAAGTCTTGAACACCAAAATGTGGTGTTCATTGAGGTATTCCTTTGCAGTTCTGGGAAGCTAATGATTTGTGGATGAGTTATAATATGAGTAGGGCTACTGGATGCTGGAGAAATCACTGTTTGAGATAGGTGAATTGCATGTAGTTTGCAAGTAATATTTTGCTCTGAATTAAGATGATTTGATTTCTTTTGCTTCTTCCTTGATTCTAAGATACTGTATTTGGGGGCATACCCCAAACATCTTGGTCACCAAACTAGACTGTATTTGGCAGAAACACACATCCATCTGAGCCTAAAAAAGAAATTACTATTTTTCTTTGAGTTTGACTACTGTTCTCCTGTCCTGTGTTCATTAAAATTTGGTTCTTTGTTTGAGACATCTATTCCTTTGCTTTTTCTTCTTCACTACTAACACCTCACAAAATCTGGATCACCTTTTTAACATTGAATGGATCCAACTACCTTATTTTCTGTAAAAGCCTTCTGTTTATACAGAAAGTATATGTACTGTCTTCAAATAACAAATTCACAGCATCGTTTATTTCTTTGCTTCCAGACTATAGTTATCTCATTATGTTTTTCTTACCATGTGTCATATAATATAGAAAAAAATGTTAGAACAAATCTAATTTTTACAAGTATTTATTTACCTGCACTCACAGATCAACCAGTGTAGGAAACACAGGAAAATTTTAGTCATCATGGTTTCTGATCACAAAGCACTGTATAGGTGCAATACAGTAAAAATTGGACTGAAAAACTGGTACATGCAGATTGTTATTTTATCTACTAAATCATTTCCTCAGGCTGGCATGAAGTACTTTTATTTCTGAATATTAGAGTAGATATATGAGTATCTGGTCCATTAATCCAATATGAATATCAATAGGAAGCATGACTCCATAGAAAACATAGCTAGCTATCCTAGCTAACTATAAGCCTAAGTTCTATTATTTATGGGAGTCTCCTACTTGTACTAAGCCATTCCCATTGCCTGACAAACATGTTAAAACCCAGGCTTCTCTAAGGTTTGGTTTGGGATTTTTTTTTTTTTTTTTTTTTTTTTTTTTTTTTGGCACTATCATGGTGTATGTAGTTTACAGGTACTAGGAACTGCTAGTAGGACAAATATATTTTCCAACAGGTCATTTTGAGATCTTAGGCAAGTGGCTGCATTTGTTTACTCAAACAAAAGCCACATCAGCAGTAAGAAGAGGAGTGTACCAAGGTGGTGTTTTCCCAGCACTCGGGAGGCAGAGGCAGGCGGATTTCTGAGTTCGAGGCCAGCCTGGTCTACAAAGTGAGTTCCAGGACAGTCAGGGCTATACAGACAAACCCTGTCTCGAAAAACCTATATAAATAAGTAAGTAAGTAAGTAAGTAAGTAAATAAATAAATAAATAAATAAGGAGTTTGACAAATGTAGAAGCAACCCTTTCACATTGTTCTGTTTCTCTTTAGTGATTTTAACTTTTCCTAAGTGCTGGTCTACAGCTTGTGCAAGATGAGCATACAGAGTAAAGAGTTTTACTACAGCATTTTCATATATACATGTCACATTTGTTGACTCTCCCTTGTGCCCCATCTCTGTTATATCCTGCTCCCGTCCTTGTAGCTCCTTTCCCTTTCCTTGGAAATACCTCTTTCCCCTATCTTAAAATTTCTTTTCATTCTTTCATGCTGCCTCTTCTAGGTTTATTATATCCGTTGTGAAGCTGAGTTTTTTGTTTGTTTGTTTGTTTGTTTGTTTTTGTTGTTGTTCATTTTAAAAAGGGAACTTCCTGGAACTTTCCAGGAAGGGCCTTGCCCTGAATATCAAGAGTTCAGGACAGCTTTTCCTCTGTTTTAGAATTGTGAGGATTTCTAAACTCAGAATACCTTTCACTAGCTGGTATGCTCTAAAAACAAAAATAAAAGTAGCTTTGATCCCACTGGGATTATGGATCTAAAAAAAAAATCGACATTTCTCTAGTTGAAAATTACCAGGTGAGTTCCTCCTCTACCAGATCAGATGATAATCTGTGTATTGGTTCCTGTGTTACAGATTGGTTTCCATGTTAAGAAGTTGAAAGACTCCAATCAAGTGGTCTTAGGAAAATCTATCTAGTAAAATCAATCAGGAGACAGCCTAGGTAAAAATTAACTGAAAATATACATTATATATTTGTAAATTTTACCTCAAGATGGACTATCCAGAGACTACCCCATCGGGGAATCCATCCTATCATCAGCCACCAAACCCAGATACTAATGCACATGCCAGCAAGATTCTGCTGAAGGGACCTTGATATAGCAGCCTGTTGTGAGGCTATGCCAGTGCCTGGCAAACACAGAAGTGGATGATCACAGTCAGCTATTGGATGAAAACACAGGGCCCCCAATGGAGGAGCTAGAGAAAGTACCCAAGGAGCTGAAGGGCGCTGCAACCCTGTAGGTGCAACAACAATATGAACTAACCAGTACCCCCAGAGCTCGTGTCTCTAGCTGCATATGTAGCAGAAGATGGTCTAATCGGTCATCATTGGGAAGAGAGGCCCCTTGGTCTTGCAAACTTTNTATGACCCAGCACAGGGGAATACCAGGGCCAAGAAGTAGGTGTGGGTGGGTAGGGGAGCAGGGGCGGGGGGAGGGTATAGGGAACTTTCGGGATAGCATTTGAAATGTAAATAAAAAAGTATCTAATAAAAAAACATTAATTTTTTTTTTACCTCAAATAAAAAGAGCTGTGGGCCAATATTGAAGTTTAGTTAGTGGTATGCCTGCTGAGTGGTTTAGGGACACAGTATAATTGCTCTACAACTTCTTTAAAATACATAAAATATGTGGATTGATGAATGAATAGAAGGAGAGATAATGAGTAGAATATAGCAAAATACTAGTTGTAGACTATAAGTGATAGATATCTGAGCATTTCTTATAGAATTTAAAAAAAACTCCATAAATTTGCAAATATTTATAATAAAATGCTATAGTAAACAACTTTTTGTATTGTGACAAAATTAGACAAAAGGAGCAGCCTGTATATATTACTAGATATTCAGCCAGGTAACTTTGCTAAGACTCTATTTCTTTGTCCATAAAATGAGCACAAAACCACTTTAAGCCCATGTAGTTAGTGGAGGATGGAACAAATTATTACTAGTAAAGTTCTTAACTATAGGGCAATGTATAAGTTTACTAGTTATATTTTTATAAAATTATTTTGCATATGGAGTAATTGATCTAAAAAGATTAAACTGATTTTTCATAGATAACAGATTCTGAGAAATGCAGAATTTATTAGCACCTGGTGACAAGCGCACATATCTGAGAGATTAGCCAGCTTCTTTTCTAATCTAGGCATTTTTTTCTTCTAAGAAGCCATAAGAATTATATTGACATGATGAATTAGATTTTATTTCTATTTTTATTTTCTTGAAAACATCCTACTTTTAAAAGCTTGAACCTATCTCTGGGCTTGGAATAGAACACAAGTAGTGTCTACATGCCACCCAAATGTTTCTAGTACCTGGTCATCAAAAATGATCTTGTGCCTAGTGACTTTTACAAAGCTGGTATGTTCCCTCCCTTCCTCCCTTCCTCCCTCCCTCCCTCCCTCCCTCCCCCCTCCCTCCTTTACTCCTTTCCTCTTTTCTTCTCTCTGACAGATTCTCAGTCTGTAGGCTTGGCTGGCCTTGATATTTTGATTTTCACATCTCTCTCTCCTCTGTGCTGGACTCTAGGTGTGGGCTACCATTCCCAGTTGAAGAAGATAGTTTTTAGTCATCATGTTACAAGTACAACGGCATACATAATAGTAGGATATAGAACTTTGATAGTTACAATGAATCAATTAATTTAATCAGTTTTTAAAAACATTTGGTCCTAAATTAGTCATGGTACTTACTGTTTTTGCAAAGGATCAGAATATTGATTCCCAACATTCCAGGCAGTTCACAGGTTCCAGAAGACCTAATGTGCTCTTTTGTACTCCAAATGCACACATATGCACACATATGCACACACACACACACACACACACACACACACACACACACACACACACACACTGAATGTAAAAAGGATAGAATGAAAGAAGAAAATCAATACTGATGCCTAGTTTTTTGGTCTGAGCCACAAGAAGGATGGAGTTGTTGTTTACTGAGAAGTGAAGGGCCATAACCAGAGCAGGTTTAAGAAATAGAAAGAGGAACTCAGTTGTTCATAAGTTATGTTTAAGAACTTTTCGAATATTCAAGGTCAGAGATTAAATAGGGAATCAAGTGTGTGTGTGTGTGTTTGTGTGTGTGTGTGTGTGTGTGTTTGTGTGTATCATAGCATTTGTAAATACCTACTGCAGGTATAGTGAGGAGACAAGGTCAGATTACCATGAAAAGCAGATGAGAGTCTATGAGAGTCAATGAGATTGGAAAAGAGTAAAGATGCAAGGGTTGACCCCCTGGGTTGCCATTGTTTACAGGTCAAAGACCTGAGTAGGAAATAAGAACAGAAGCTAGAAAAGAATAGTTATCAATAAAAGAGAAAAAAACCAAGAGTAGTATATCTTAAAAAACAAAACAAAACAAAACAAGAGAAGAAATGTCTTAATGAAAAAGTCTATCTGTTTTCATTGCTCATTGCAAACTTGAAGTTAAGTATTTTATAAAGAAGTTTATATCATGGACAGTCTTGAAGACTGAGTCTTCAAATAAAATTGCTGGCCCTGACAATGGCTCCTTTATTTCTATTACCTCATGGTGAAGAACAAGAGATCACATAGAGACAAAGAGACAGAATGACTTGGGGATTGTATTCACTCCTGTAGCTCTGTCTGATGAGAACCAACTCAGGGTGCCCAAAGAACTATCTTTCTTACTTCCAAGAGCAATATCTAATCATCTAATGACTTCATTAGGCTTAGCTCTTGAAAGTCCCATTACCTGTGTACCACCATACTGAGTATCAGTAAACATGTCAACTCTTGGGGAAAACACTCAGTCAATATTCAGATCGTGGTAAGGGAGAGTGAATATTTGTGACAAATACTACTGGCAAACCAAACAATGTGAAGATTGATAAGTTTCCATTGGATGAAGGAATTCAGGGTTTATGTCTAGAATTTACTAAGCTACTATTATATATCAGACATTATTGGACACTTTCCCACAATAGCAGTAGAGGGGAAAGGTTTAATGGCTAAGTTTAATAGATACTACTGAGTATCTCCTGTAGATAGTAAAAAAAGAAAGGAATTTCCTAACGACATTTAGTGGCGTCTGGAGACAATCACAAGAGTTCTTCCAGCTTGTGTATTCTGGCATCAGATGTTAGCACAACAGCCCAGAAAGGTGAAGATGGACAAATCATTTGTCTCCCCAGGATGAACAATTATGCAAATAATTTTGAGTTTGTGTAGAATATATTTGAGGTGATGCATTTGGATTTTACAGTCAGATACATATCGAGTTTAAAACACACAATCTTTTATTCTAAACAAAACAAAACTGAGCAAAATAGGGTAAATGTTTCTTTACAGGGGAAGGAATCATGACCAAAACTTGAGAGCATTGGGTAATCAAAACAAACTCCTCAAAATATGTACAAGTATGTAAAATGATTATGAAAGAGTGACTTCCTTATATATTGTAAACGAATAGAATACTCACATGTCCAGTTCCTATTGCTGACTCATAAAGTGCCACCACATTTAAAAGAAACACAACTTGGAAATCTGTCATTTGTCAGAGCTCAGTCGGGACACAAGGATCAGTTGAAATAGACAGGCTCCAAGGAGAGTGGAGCCACCATGAAGCTAGCTTACTCCATAGTGGGCAAGTTGTTGAGACATCTCAGATAAGAATGCAGCACAAACACTTTCTTCTTCCTACTTGAATTCTTAGCTACTTAAGTTCCTGCCAAGAATGCTATCTAAGTTCCAAGAGTGATTATTTTATGGGTTCAAGCTGTAAGTCTTCCTGAAGAGTCCCAGGGTGCTCCTTAGTCATACTGTATTATCTATGTAAAACATTAGGTGATATCTAGGTTCAATGGGAACAACATGAGATGCTACCTCATTGAGAGGTAAAAATGAGAAATGTCATAAATAATTCATACTCATCGTTCATTTATTTTTGTCATCTATTATTTACTAATATCAATCTTTTCAGAAAAAATTGCATACACTGAGCCACATATTTAGGGAAGCTACGCTTCTAGAAGTGGCAGACATTCTATAGTACCAGGCAACTTACTTCCAGGACTCCCTATGTACTTATCTCTGAATCCAAATGACTCAAGCTCACAAATGTAACTATGGTCTTTAACCCAGAATTGTTTAAAGGGAAGCATAGAATAGGTCACTGCTGTGGTGTGTTTGTGGTTGGGTGTGCTATATGTACAAAGCTCTAATATGTGAGTTTGGAATAATCTGTGAAAATTATCTCTCATTTTTATGAAGAGCCAAATAGAAAGGAAAAAGCAACCTATAATATCCATAATCCATACTAACATTATTTTATAGTGTTGAATGCTGTGGGCTTCTTCATAATGGTGGTAATGAATCTTATTCCTAATACTGTTTTGTGTTTAGAGAGGCAGTGTGAATTAGGGAACAAAGCCTTGAGATTAGGGATTGGGCAAACC
The DNA here is from genome assembly GCF_900095145.1 of Mus pahari. Classification (NCBI taxonomy): domain Eukaryota; kingdom Metazoa; phylum Chordata; class Mammalia; order Rodentia; family Muridae; genus Mus; species Mus pahari. Next base: position 122,278,168 of record NC_034592.1, on the reverse strand, counting down.
TAATTTCCAAACTTTGTTTTGATGATTATGAGTTGATGACCTTGATTAAACTGTTTCCTCACTGCTGAAGCAAGTCAAGTTGAAACGTAATGAGATGGTGGCTGAAAAATGTTTAGAATGTCCAGTGGTCTCAAAGAGCTAAATCCATGTTGGAGAGAATAATAATAATAATAATAATAATAATAATAATAATAATAATAATAATAATAATTTTTGTTACCTTTAACACTTTCAATTACAGAATATTGTGCAGCAGGAAGAACAGCAGAGCGTTCTTGGATCCCGTGCTTACAATTACTGTCCAAGGCTTCTCAGGAGAATGGTCTCACGGTAGAGTTTTTTTTTTTTTTTTCTAGCATTTATAATCTTGAGAAGTTACTTATGTTCTTAGCACCTCAATTTCCTTATCTTTATAAAAATAATAGAAATCAATAGGGGTTTAGCAGTGTTCTTATGAGAATCATGTGAGGCACATTATATTAAATGTACTTGTGACACCAAGCAGAGACTGATAATTTTATTAGTCTTACGACTGGTGCTGTACTGACATAAATCACTAGATTCTTTAAACTACATTCCATCTTGATTTTGCACTTCATAGACACCACTGAGAAACTGGGTCTGTCTTTGTGATTCTATGATGATCTGTCCTCCAGCCCCTCTCACCTTCTATATTTTTTGTACATTTTCCCACTGTTGTCTCTAGATTTAGACTTTTTAGATGTTGGGTTCTAAAATGTCTTCATAGATTGTGTGTTTGTGTGTTTTCACTTTATGCTGTGAACTGTAAACACTTTCCTAGACTATGATATGCCTTTTGATGATTTTATGTTTTTTTTTTAAATTTTGATGTCATTCAGAAAGAAATGTTTTTGGTAAATTTTAAACCTCTTCTTTTGTGGATCTTGAGTTTTGTGCTATAGTGACGATGGCTTTCTTTATGTAAATATTATTTTAAAAACCTATATATCCCATTACTTTTATGTATGGATTTATAATCACTTCTAATACGGTATACTCATTTGTTATCATAAAAGTCATTAGTTATTTTATGTATAACATAGTGCTTATTATCCCTCATTATCTTTTCAAGCAATTTTTCTATTTATTTTTCCTTATAATTTTCTACATAATTTTCAAGTTATTTGCCTGGTTTAAGACATTTTCTACCCACAAGAAATTTATAAACTTCCATAGACAGAATTGCAAATGTTTTATCTTGTTTCTATCAATATTATATGGATTTTGTTTTATTCTAGCTTTATTTTATGCCTCTCTCTAGTATCTTGTCACTCCCTTTAAATTATTTTTTACTAATTTAAAATGTATTAATATGCTATTGTAAAGGAATTTCCCACTTCAATAATATATTTTAAAGATTTATTTACTTTTATTTTATGTGTTTTGCATCTATGTATGTAAGTGACCCCGGTGATGGGGAGTCCAGAAGTTGGTGCCCTATCTCCTAGAAATAGAGTTATGGGGGATTGTGAGCCACTTTGTGGGTGCTAAGACTTAACCTCTGATCCTCTGAAAGAAAAGCAAGTGCTGTTATCCACTGAGCCAACTCTACAGTCCATTTGAAGTTTTCAGTATCTTTTATGATGCTGTGTAAAGTTTTAAATACTTTAAACATTGCTGATCTTTTCATATTCTTGCCTATTCCTTCTGCTTTAGTGCAAAGGTGAAAATCTATGAAAATGATTTGAATTTGATATGTTTGTTACCTTTAAACTCAGTGGGTAAGATTTTGTTCTTGATTTTTTTACATTGCTTAATAGCATAAGCCTGTGGTGATTAGCTTATGACTACATGTCAAGCAGAGTCTACATGGCTCATTGGTTATTCTCATTTTCCTAAGATAGTGGTAGCAATCCCTCTGATCGCTCCAATGCCTTTTAAACAAAGAATGGGCTTAACCAGTGATAAAAAGCCTGTTTCAGTTTATCCCTAGGGCATATGGGGCTTAAAGAGGAAAGAAAGGCAATAAATAGGATTAAGGATCAGAAAAACTCCAGAAAGAAACTTGAGATGATTTCCAAAATGGAACAGTTCTGGCTTCTGGTGATTTGTGAATTTTGGCTACTGAGTCCACATACTGGAGCCACAAAGGTTACACCAAGCTACCCTGGAAGAAAATGAAGGACATTCCTAAGAAACTGCCTACCAGTGTTTACCTTTAGCTTACTATGCTGAGAAATCTTTGCCAACAAAATCTTACATCGAAGCTGTATGTGAAAAAGGTAGTGAGCACAAAGAAGCAGAAAAAGAAACTGTAAAGGGATCTTCCTTGAAGCTGGTAGGGTTTGAGGCACTGTCCCCATAGGACCTAAGTCCCAGCAAAGCATTTGGAAGATCATTGACCTCAGGCACCTACATGGCTTGAATTTTTTTGCCAAAAGGCAACATTGTTGGTCAACGCATAGCTTGCTAAGGGGCTCATGGGGTCAAATTTTTCCTGAGGATCATGATAATAAAGGCAACTTTATTTATACTTTGGAGGGAGAAAATAGGCCCTTGGTTTCTTCATCCTGTCAGGACCTCAGGCAACCTTATTATTTCAGGAAAATATTTAAGCACAATTGAGGTTCTCAGTGGAAGCCAATTTCAACTTAGAAACTTCTAAATACATCTTAGCAAACAGGATCAGGATGGCTGGTCAGAAAGAGCTGCCAAGAAAGGCCACAGCAGTGACCCTGTCAGTTGCTCCCAAAGAAGCTTCCACACTAAGAGTGTGGCGGTCTTGTACAGTTGTTATACTTATGTACCTCTGGGGTCTAATGACTATCCCTTCTCTTTACTCTTCCATTTTCAAGCACTAGAATGTAGTTATGAAACCATGATAAATAAAGGAAAGGAAAACTTGTTTGAAGGCATCTATGCTCAAATAAGATACCCATGAATCACAATAGCCTAGAAGGTAAACAGTGGCAAGTGAAACAGGTACTTCAGGGACAAGGGGCATCTTAGCAATGATCTGAGTGGATGGTACATAGTGATGTGCTTTCTTTATGCTCCTTCTCTTCATCCTGCTCCAGACTGAGGTCTCTGGTAGATGCTTCCAATGTCTTCTGGTAAGAGAGGGATACGTTCGAGGGACCATATCATTTTACTACACAAGCCAGGCTCTTGAATACATTCTCTTGCACCTTCCAACTGGACCTGCAAATTTGATTCCCAGCCATCCTTATCTGTTCTGTGTGCTTGATACAATCTGAACTTTCCCCCAGTACAGGCTGGCTTCTTAGGGTGATTGAACAAGGGAAGGATTGCATGGGGTTCCACATACAGTTTTCCCAATTCACCCCAGTTAGATTGTCTATCTGTCTACACAAGTTTGTCCTTTATGAAGATTAGTTCACCATGCGACTCAGACCAGAGAGTCCGGGCATGGTATGCAACACGCACAGTTGCTTTTATTCAAGATCCTCCCAAGTTTGGGACACTATTTTGAGTATGTTCTTAAATTTCTCTTGCCTAGCACAACCCCTCAAATATTTTGCAACAGCCTCAGCCTCGTTCCAAAACGAGGAAGAAAAGTGTGGTATGGAAATAACTAAGAAGCCTGTTTTAAAGGTGCTGCTTTGCTCTCAGAGTTCCGAACCCCCTAAGCTACACTTTCTGAAGTGTTTTCTAGAAAAGAATACTGGGGGTCAAATTTCAAAGAGAGACTCTAGCCTATAATCAGGTAGTGACTGTGAAGACGCTCTGTTAAACATCCAAAGGATCCTTCCAACCAGAGAAACACTTCAGGGCCATCAGGGACAAGGGTTATCTACCGTACAATCGCCACAAGATTTACCCTCACTTCCCTTTTACTTCCGAAGCACCCTGAGTGTAGAAGGCTGTTTGGCGAGTCAAAGGGTTTAATCTTTCACAACCACATCCCCCAAAATGCTCGAGGGTAAACAAAAAGCTTAAAAAAATCCACACTAGGATCTTGTGACTCTGTATGCATCTTCTCTTGTCTAGAGAAGAAGTTCCGTTTCCAAAGCTTTGTACAACCACACATAAAGGATTAGACAAAACAGAGAAACAACACAATAAAATATCTCAAGAAAGAAGCTTTTTTTTTTCTTTGAGTAAAGACTGTCTTAGACAGTGCTGCAAAGAAATACGGAAATATTTTAGCTCTGCAGATCAGAGGTGTCAGACATAGCCTCTTACCTGGGCTTCCTTCGAGATCCCATTTTTCACACAACCAGTGCTTTGCCTTTTTCTCTGCTGGGTGTTAGGATTGTGTAGAGTCCCATTCGTAACAGCACTGTCATTTGGATTGGCCATTGGGAGGATGTGCTGGAGTCAAGGCAGGTTCCCTTTCTGCAGTCTCCTGGAACTTCAGTTTTCAAGTAACTGAAGTGATGACATAAAGCACTGTAGGCAGAGCCTTTAAAGGAATCCGACCAGTCAGGATTTTCCAGAAGGAGAACCACAGCCTATCTATTGACTAGATCTTTAGCTATTACCTTTTACTAGTCTACTCCAGTGACACTGTGCCTTCCATGGCAACAAACCTGTTTCTGAGAGCTAGCTTCTTTTTGAGGTTAAGGTGATTTGGAGACAAAAGAAAAAAAAAAAAAATCCAGGGACAAATACTGAGGAGGCGGGCTGAGAGGTGGAGAGACTTTTAAAGATATATACAGCCCACTCCCAGTTCAAAGTACTGAAGGGTTACTTACAAAGCTTTCTCTTTCTTGTATCCTCTCCCCTTCCCATAAAGTTACAATGTTTTTTTTCATTGTAAGCTAACCTTAAATTAAAAAACCTAAATATTCTTTGTGCCAGAAAATTTCCTTTGCAAGTGACTTCTAGGAAATGCAGGACAAAGGACCAGTGAATTGGTCAGTGGGTACCAAGTTTCAGTTGGGGTGGGAGAAAAGCTGGTGGTCATTGATCACTGAAAATACGTGACTATATATATAAGGTGACTAAATTGTATAACATGATTCAAATGGTCAACACTTATCACTGGCCATGGTAAATATTAAATTGCAACAGCATTATTCATAACCCACATAGAAACATATGCACCGTACAACATACCAAAGGATGAAATGATAAAGATTCCCAGGGCATTTAAAATTTAGGACAGACAGAAATCTGTGAAACAGAACATTCTATTTCTTAAAACGAATGCGTCATATTTATAGCCTTACAGGAGTCATTACCTTCTCTATCAGAACACTCTTTCTTTCGAGGAATGCGTCACTTTTTATCATATGACCTTAAAGGAGCCATTTATCTTTTCTATATTTCAGTTTTCTGTATATAAAATGAGACAATATATCTGTAGCACAGTAGGAAATGACACTTGAACTTAAGTTTGTCACTGACTGTTAATGTGAGGCATATGGTGATCATAGATTCATACTCTACAAATACCTCTGGTTTACCTACCACCCATATTCTTTCAATACAACAATCATCAGAGGTCTGTTTCTTCCAGTTTCCATCAAAGGGCACTTTGGTTTGTTATGTAATACCAACCATTTATAGCCTGTTGATATTTCTGAGCCTATCTTTGTGGTTTTCCTCTGTTGATATCAGTCTCAGATTACGTATCTGAGACTAAAGGCCTCAGAAATAATATCCTTAACAGGATATGGTGGTACACTCCTGTAAGCCCATTATTGAGGAGCTGGAGGCACGACAATGGTTAATTCTAGGTTAATTTGGCAGTTTAGAATACATAAGAAGTTCCAGCCTAGACTACGCTACAAATTGAGGCCCTCTCTTAACTTTTTTTATATTTCTGTCTCCTCACCCCATCCCAGTCTGATTCCTCTCCTGAACACATGAAACTAAACTTCTGCTTTTGAGATGAGTCTTAGCAATTAATCTTTCTTTATATGCTTGCTGTTTTGGAGCTCACCATAAAGTTCTCTGGCATACTTCGTCTTGCAGTAGACCACATGACTCTCTTTCGGGTGCCTTGTCCCATACTTGGGAAGAAAGATGCTAAGAGAGAGACTAAGAAGACTGAATACATAGGTCTTGCTGAGTTTCTTAACCGAGTGTAAAATGAATAGCAAAACTCTGGGTAATCCACCTTGAATCTCTGAATCATCCACTTGAATGACACTATGTCACAGAAATCTATAATTTAGTACATTGGCTGTGTTTTCTTGTTAATTTACAATGTTACTCCCCTTTAGTATAGGGTTGTCAGTCATGAATCCTTATGAAAGGGAGGGGATTGCCCATTTTCCTGTCTTAGTACAGAATCAAGGCTTTTAAACACCAAATACATGAAATCCACTTATTGGACCAATGACACAAATGAATGAACAGACAGTAAACAAATAAATAAAATAATGACTTCTGTTGCCAGAGCCTGATCTAAATTGTCTTATTTCTCTCCAAAAACAAAGTGTCTCCCAGAAGAAGCAATGGTAAATGATAATGTGACCATAAATTTCATCCAAGTATCCCTGTTTCCCTTATGTCTGGATGAGTGAGACAAAATCTGGAGCACAATGATATTGAGTAAATGCTAAGTCTATGTCCACCGAATTTGTTTCCAACTCAGAGTTTTTATTGCATTTGTCCCAACTGTCATCAGAGCAGAATGAACTTTCTACTGTTTTTTTTCTTCTGAGGCTGTTACAGTGGGTAGTGGGCATTAAATCTTTGCTGGCTTATTCCCTACTAAATTTTGCACAACAGGGCGATAAAGAAGTAGGAGAAAGTACTGCCTGTTGTTGGACTGACTGACTACCTCACATTACCCGGAAAGATAATGTGAAGACATTATGCTATTTTTGACTGAGTGCTATTGCTCCATACAGAATTGATAATGATATTTTAATCTCGATGCTGGAGACCTAATCTTGAGCCTTGAACCAGCCTGTGCTCATTGGGGTGAATTTCATAAAGCACTACCCACAACTCCTAAAACTATGCTTTGAATGGGGAATTTTAAGATCAAACTAACAATTTAGAGAGCAGAAGATCTTTCTTTCTCTCTTCTTTTGACTGTTTCCCATTTTATTGATACTTCACTGCATCTTCATATTTTTCTTTACTTTCTTTCTATACAGAGTCAAAAGCCACATGTAAAGAAGACATCTTAAAAGCACATTAAGTTTCCCTTTATTCCCATCTATCAAATTTTGTAATCACACATAGACCTTTAAGAGAGATCTATTACAAAGTCTCAGTCTTGAACATGTGTGTTTGCATGAGGAGGCATGTATGTTTATATATGTTATGTGTAAGCAGGTGCACATGGAGGAGAGAGTTCAGTATTAGGTGTCTTCAATATCTTTCCAACTTAGATTTTTGTTTTTGTTTTTGAGATTCTAATTATGTCATTCTCTTTTCTCTTTCTTCTTCACACACCCTACCATAGCTCTCCCAGCTCTCTTTCAAAATCATGTCCTCTTTATTCACTGATTGTTGTCACATGCACATATGTGCATGCATATGCATATATATTTCTAAATGTAATCTGCTCTGTTTGTGCGTTGTAGGTCATATGTATGTTTTCAGGATTGACCATTTTGTACTGGAAAAATTAATTAGTGTGCTCTTCCTTGGAGAAGTCGAATTCTCCTGCTCTCTACATTCCTTATTAGTCCATAGTGCTTTTACAGGGTTAAGGCCCTGTGAGCTTTCCCCTGTCTACTTTGGTATGTCTGTTGTTGATGTCCCTTAGTTGTTTTTTGAGACAGAGTCTCTCATTGTACATGATCCCCTATCTGTACCAATGTTGACTTTTTATGCAAGTAACCAGCATTTGAATACAGCAAGCACTTTGTTGAATGAGTCTTTCCCCATCCTCACTCTTGAACCTTTTCTGTCACATTGTGATGCATATGCATTGTTGCATGCTCAAAATCTTCTTAGTTCACCTATCCTTTGCATTGGGTTAATTATGGGAGGAAAGTCAGTGGTGGGTCATTGCTTTGTACCATCTACCAAAGTAAATGTGACATTCTGTTCAAATGAAGGGATTCTTTAGGTTTAACAGTAAAACAGTAAATATTTAACAAAATTTTAGTGCTTTTATTTAATTAGGTGAATTTTAGGTTAATCCGAAAACTTGATAATGGTTTGAATAACTACTTCTGTGTCTTCAGATACAGCAATCAATGAAACACCCTCAGTCTCTTTCTAAGAACTAATATTTAGGAGTGCCTTCATAGTCACTGTTTGAGATGGTTGTCATTATTGAAGATAAAAGTAAGCCTACCCCTGTTTGGCAAATAGCAAAAATGAATCAAGTCAATGATAGTTTTACGTTTTCTGATGGCTCTTTGTTTTGCCCAGAAGTCTGTGTCAAAAAAAAAAAAAAACTGTTAATTGAACAGACACAAGGGAAGACAAAAGAATGTAAAAAGACAATAAAGAAATGCTCAGAGGTTTCTCAGTATATTCTGAAGAAGCGCTAACTATATGAGAGTTGTCAGAAAGTGAATGAAATAAATGGTTAGAATTGTACAAAATTAAATCAGTGCAAATCTATTATTTATCCATCAATTAATCTTTATCTATTTGACAGAGCAGGTTTGATGTGGAAACTAACATTTCAACAAGTTAGGTGACTTCTCAATGTCATGGGAATAATATGCAGTGCAAGTTCACGAACTTAAAATATCTGGGTCCAGTGTGAGAGATACCAGTGTACTTACCATGGATGTCTTTCCTTTTGATATAGAATTGACGAGCATTAGCCACCAAGGAAAGAAATAACGTGACCAAACAATGGGTAAATACTTTATTTTGATTTTCCAACACAGTAAAATCTTGCAACACATTAAGTAGTTATGAAGAATTAATGACATCTTGGTGTTGACTAATAAATTTACCTAGAACTGAATTTTCCTGAAAGATTAAGTCTGGAAAAACTCTCATTGGTGTAGATAATTTCATTTCAAAAACTGCCTCAACACCAAGATTTAGTCACAGTGGCATAAAAATGTAAACTATTGTTGGGCTGAGGGGTATGGGGGATGAGGGAGGAGGGAGAGAATGCCCGTGTTCCAGCAGAGTTCCTGTGCTCTGGGAAGGTGGATGCGGGAGGGCTGCCAGATGGTTCCACTTGGCCCGGGGTGGGCATCTAAGCAACTGACCCCACATGGCAGGGGGTGGACAAGGGGTAGTCCCCGATACCATGGGCCCCAGGGTAACACCCTTTGACCCGGAGATACAGGAGAGAGGGCAGAGGGAGAAATTCCCCATGCAGGTGAGAGTCCTTAGTCAGGTCCGTGGCTGGAGTACAGGAAGGCCTTCTGATTGAAAATTAGCCACAGCACATTGGGAGAAAGCCTATCCCATTGTCCAAGCACAGCGGGCCTTGATGAACAGAGACAGTCTATGATTTTAGACCTTTATTGTAGAAAGGCAGGGGGAAAGAGAGAAGGTAAGAGAGAGAGAGAGAGAGAGAGAGAGAGAGAGAGAGATCAGCCATGGTCAAGAGGAGAGAAGGGGGAAAGGAAAGAGAGAAAGGGAGTTAGAGAGTAAGAAAGGTTAAAGAGAGTAAATGAAAGGTTAAGAGATCGAGGAGAGAGAGCAAGGTGGGGCCAAGCAGCCCTGATTACAGTGGACTGTGTTATCTGTTGTTGCTAGGTAACTAGGAGGAGTCTAGCCTGAAGGTCAGAAGCTTGGGACACTGTGTATGTCACACTTCTCCTGTGGGGGCTGTGGGAGTGGTAACTTTGACAGAAGCCAGGGGTCCAGGACACATGAGGGACCCCTGGCCTACCGTCCCATGTGGGTGGGAATTCACCACCAGGTTTCACAGGGGTTCAGACCTCAGCTTGACTGGAGACCAAGCTATCTGTGTATAGCCCATTACCCCACAAACTATTTGTGGCCAAATATCAAATCTGGATTGAGCCAGAAGTCATTGGAATTGATTGAGAAAACAGAAAGTAACCACATCAACTTGCCTATTTTCTCATGGAAATTATAGATTTTAATCAGTTTAGGCTTAGAGCCTTTAAGCAAGGTCAAGATAGATTTAGTTTTCATATCTCCAGATGTTGTGCCCTACTGAGATTAGGGAGATTATCTGCAATACAAATCCTTCTCACAGCTTTGCTCCAAAATACACCCTGGCTAAAGCTATAGCTGCAGGTTCTACAGGCATTTCCTTGAGATTGCTTAATCTTAGGTGGTGGTACTTGAGAGACAGTTTATTATGTGTCATCTATCTCTCTCTTTGTCTGGGCAGGTTATGTGACCATAGATGCCCTCTGCTCTGTAGTGTGAGTCATGTGTACTGTGAATTTCACATTTATGGCATCAGAGTTGTGCCAAAAGAGCACAGGAGTCATGAGCAAAGAACCCCTCCCTGTTCTCTTCTTTATTCTGACGTATGTTTGTGTAATGGCCAATGGTATGGCAGCCAGTTGTCCTCAGTAATAGCAATATTTGTGAAACTGTTATCAGCTTGTATTGTTTCCTTGTTTTACCTACCCAATTTTTTTCTTGAACACCTCCCAAGTAAGTCCTTGAGCTCAAATCGTTCTCAGAGACTATGTGCATGAACCTAAATTAGAACAAATGTACTCCACATAGTCCATTCATATATGTTGATCTGAAGTATAACTGTTTTTTGAGTGATCAACACTAGATTATCCTGAAGATTAAGAGAGAGGCATGAGTGGGAAATTCTACACATTCTTTGAATAAACTCTTAGGGAATTCGGAAACAGAGTTCTATTATGTCTCTGATAAGAACTGTGAAATAGACATGGAGAAAGTACCTACAATAAGAATTGAAGAGGAACATTATTGACTTTGAATCATCATACGAAAACCTACAATTGGAATGAGGCATAGGTCCTGAAATACCTTCTAGAGCAAGTTTTGTGAATAGAAAAGAACTAAAACGAATTGTTTTTTCCTAATACTGCCCTAGAAAAAAAATCTATTTCTATTCCTACTTAGTAAGGCATGGTAAATAGAATGAAATGTTCACTTTCATCAGGAACACATGTATTTGATGTGAATGTAGATGGAGCTCACTAGCCTAAGAACAACAGCCCAACCAGAGTGGGCTCTCTGTACACTCAGACAGGGAGAATCTGGTTTTCTCAGTTTTCTACCATTAATGGGTCATTCAAATCACTCAGCTATTGTGTCTTCCTCTCATATTCAAACTAGGATTGTCACATATATTTTATTTTCTTTTGTGACAAACCTCTGCTTGATGTTCCCAGAAAATGTTGAGTGCTTTGAAAGAGTCCTAAGTGTGTAATTATATGGATAATCTATTATGATGAACCAAGTTCCCCTTTTATAAAATAAAATATAAATTTACTATTTATATTGTGCATCATGATGGGTCTTGTAACATACTCATACACTGTAGAATGTCTTAGACAAGATAAATTGACTTATATTATCTCACCACACTTATCTTTACTGTGAGTGGGACAACACTTAACAGCTAATCTTTTAGTAATTGGCCAGTGTGTTGTACATTGCTTCTAACTATAGCATCATATTGAGTTAGATCTATCAAACATTCCAATTTAACTGATTTTTTTGTGTCTTTTAACACTTTTTAAAACCCATTTTATCACTTAAGATAATATGCAGTTATTTGGGTATGGAAAATTGAGGGAAGAGTTACTCTTCTGACCACACTATTATTTCAATTAATTTTGTGAAGAGTAACAAAGGGTCAGTATATCATCCATATTAGGGATGTTTGAAAGTGCATATTTTTAATATTTACTTATTAAATTTTATTTTAAAATAAACTATTATAAAATATTGAAAATAAATAAAAACATCATACACCAAAATTAAGTAGACCAAAGTCTGTACAACTAAATGAATTTTTATACAGTTAGACTAGGCATTCATATTTGAATTGAGGGGCTTCACATCAGATTTTACACTTCATTATTAAATATTTTGTACATTTATCCATTACCAAACCCCAAATATCAATGACAGAATTAGAACTAGAAAAACACTTTCTGTATATGTTATATATACTTTTATATATACTCTTTCATAATTTGTGTCATTTACCTGCATTCAGTCTTTTCTTCTTTTTTATTGAAGATAGATTCTTTTTTTTTTTTTTTTTTGTTTATAGTTTCCCCTAACTCTACTTCTCCTAGTTCTTTCCTACCTCTTCTCTCCTCCAGATAAATAGAACTAATATATATAAATTTAAGTGTATTTTTCAATGCTTTCATACATCTGGAAACAATATGTTACCCCCTCCCCCCCGTTTTTCTTTNGGCCTCGAACTCAGAAATCTGCCTGCCTCTGCCTCCCAACTGCTGGGATTAAAGGCGTGAGCCACCACATCCGGAAGATAGATTCTTTTATCATGCAATATATCTAGATTATAGTTTCCACTTCCTTTACTCCACCCAGTTCTTCTCCCTACTCACAGGATCTAGTCCTTGGGGCCTCTCATTAGAAATGAACAGGTTTCTAAGAGGTAACAACCAAAAATGACAAAATAAAATTTTAAAAAAGGTGAAGCAAAGACTTTTCACATTAAAATTGAAAAATCCAATCAAACAAGAGGAAAGATGTTCCAAGAGCAGGTGGAAGAGTCAAAGACCCACTTTTTTCATAGTTAGTGGTTTCATAAAATACTAAGCTAATATCTATAGTTTATATGCAGAGGACCTAGTACAGATTCGTACATAGCCTGTGCTTACTGCTTCAGTCTCTGAGAACCTTGCTTAGTTGTCTCAGAAGGCCATGCTTTCCTGGTCTAAAATCTTCATGCCTCCTCTTCTGCACTATTCCTTGAAATCCGAAAGGAGGGCTTTGATAAAGACCTACTATTTAGACTCTCTCTGCATAATGTTTGGGAGTGGGTTTCTGCATCTGTTTCCATCTGATGCTGGAGGAAGCTTCTCTGATGATGACTGACCAAAGCACTGATCTAGGAGTATAGCAAATACTATTTGGAATTATAACTATTATTATTATTATTATACAAATTGTGCTTGGTTTTAATCCTAGGTATTTGGACTGTCTAGTCTCTGGGTCTTGGTTTTTCAAGTAGTGTCAGATATGGATTCCTTCTCATGGAGTAAGTCTAAAGTCAAATCAGATAATAGTTGGTAATTTCCACAAGTTCTGTGCCACCATTGAGCTAGTATACTTTGAAGGCTAGATAGATTGTAGGTCAAAGGTTTTGTGGCTATGCTGGTGTTCACATTTCACTTTTGGTAGCCTGAAGAGTAACTTTCTTCACCAGAGACACCATGGCTCCATGTAGACCACCTTGTCTTCTCTATGTTCAATGAGTTGTGTGGATATTCTCCTTGGCAATTGGGCCTACTGTCAGTTTGAGGAGAGCAACAACTCTTTGTCTTAGCATATGCCTGGTTTTGTTTTGTTTTCTTTTGGTGATTTCCATGGAATTCCTCCCCCCCCCCCCCGGCCAACAACTCAATTGGATACAACCCAGTCTCTCTACCTGAAGCCATGACTTTCTGTAAGATTAGGCTAGTTGAGACTCTGTGTCTCCCGTTACTAGGAGTCCTCATTAGGGTCACCATCATAGATTCCAGGATGTTTCTACTGCACTAGCTTTCTACACTACCACCCAAATACTCCCCAAATTTAGTCATCTGTCTCTGCACTTTCTCCCTACATCCCATGCCCTCTCACACACCAGATCCCTCTCATCCCCATCTCCATTATTCCCTGGTTCATCCACAAATTATTATTTCCCCTTCTCAGGAGGATTCATGCATTCCCCAACATACTCCTTCTCATTATTTAACCTCTCTGAGTCTATGGGTTGTAGCTTGATTATCATTTTTCTTAATTGCTAATATATGCTTATAAGTGAATGAATATCATATTTGTCTTTCTGGATCTGTTTTATTTCACTTAGAATGATTTTTTTTTTCTAGTTTGAACATTTGCCTGCATATTTTCATGATGTCATTTTCTTTTAACAGATGATGAATACTCAACTGTGTAAATGTATCACTTTTTTAAATACATTCTTCTGTTGAGGAACATCTAGGTTGTTTCCAGTTTCTGGCTATTATGAATAAAGCCACAATGAATATGGTTGAGCAAGTGGTAAAATGAAGTGTCTTTTGGGTGTGTGATCAAGAATGGCTTATCTGAATCTTGAGATAGGTTGAGTCTCATTTTTCTGCCAGATTGATTTACATAGTGTCTGTACATGTTTTCATTCACATTAGCAGTGGAAGCGCGTGCCTCTGTGCTTTCATACTCTTCAGCATTAGCTATCACTTGTGAGATCTTAGCCATCTGGTAGGTGTAAGATGGAATCTGAAGGTAGTTTTGATTTGCATGTCCATGATGGCTAAAGATGTTGAGTATTTCTTTAAGTGCTTTTTAGCCATTTGAGATTGCTTTACTGAGAATTTTCTGTTTAGATCTGTATCTCATTTTTAAATTAGATTATTTGCTTTTTTGATGTATAGTTTCTTGAATTTTTAATATATATATATTTTGGATAGTAGTCTGCTATCAGATATAGAGTTGGTTAAAAGAAAATTTCCCTATTCTGCATGATCCTGCTTTGTCCGATTGATGGTTCCCTCTGCTTTACAGAAGTCTTTTGGTTTCATAAAGTCCCATTTATTAATTGTTGATCTTAGTGCCTGTGTTATCAGAGTCCTGGTCAGGAAGTTGCCTTAGGTGCAAATGTGTTCTAGGCTATTTCCTGCTTTCTCTTTATTGGGTTCAGTGTGTCTGGTTTTATGTTGAAGTCTTTGATCCACTTGGACTGGAGTTTTGTGCAGGGTGATAAACATGGATCTATTTGCATTCTTCTACATGCTGTTATACCAGCATCTTTTGTTGAAGATGTCTTTTTCTCAGTGTTTTTTTTTTTTTTTTTTTTTTTGGCTTCTTTATAAGAAACCAGGTGTCCACATGAGTGTGGATTTATGTCTTGGTCTTCAGTTCAACTCCATTGACCACAGTGTCTATTTTTATGCCAACAGCATGTGGTTTTTATTACTATAGCTTTGCAGTATGGTGAGACCTGAAGTACTTTTACTGTTCTTTTATTGCCAGGAATGTTTTTAGATATCTGTTTTCCCCTTATGAACTTGAGTATTATCCTTCCAGGTCTGTAAAGTATTGTATTTGAATCTTTTTTTTTTCCAACTTTTTTTTTATTAGATATTTTCTTTATTTACATTTCAAATGCTATCCCGGAAGTTCCCTATACCCTCCCCCCACCCTGCTTCCCTACTCACCCACTCCCACTTCTTGGCGCTGGCATTCCCCGGTACTGGGGCATATAAAGTTCGCAAGACCAAGGGGCCTCTCTTCCCAATGATGGCCAACTTGGCCATCTTCTGCTACATATGCAGCTAGAGACATGAGCTCTGGGAGTATTGGTTAGTTCATTTTATTGTTCCACCTATAGGGTTGCAGACCCCTTCAGCTCCTTGGGTTCTTTCTCTAGCTCCCCCATTGGGGGCCCTGTGTTCCATCCTATAGATGGCTGTATTTGAATTTTGATGGGGGAATCTTGATACATTGAATCTGTAGTTTGCTTTCATTAAGATGGCTATTTTTATTATTTTGATTTTACCAATCCATGAGTGTAGGAGATTGTTCCATCTTCTCTATAGCTTCTTCAATTTCTTTCTTTAAAGGTTTAAAGTTGTTACCATAAAAGTCATTCACTTCTTGGTCTGAGGTAACCCAAGATATTTTATTTGAGGCTTTTATGCAAGGTATTTTTCTGATTTCATCCTCAGTTCATTTATCATTTTAAAATAGGAAGGCCACTAATTTGTGGTTTAATCTTATAATCTGTCACTTCACTGGAAGTGTTTATCAGCTATAGCAATTCCCTGGTGGTATTTTATGGTAACTTATGCATGCGATTGTATGATCTGTAAATAGTGACACATTGACTTCTTCCTTTCTAATTTGTAACCCCTTGATCTCCTTCAGTTGCCTTATTTCTCTAGCTAAAACTTCAATTACTATATTGGCCATATATGTAGAGAGTGGATAACCTTATATCATTCCTGATTTTAGTGGAGTTGCTTCAAGTTTCCATTTAATTTGATGTTGGCTTTAGAACTGTTGTAAATAGCCTTTATTATGTCTAGGTATGTCCCTTGTATCCTTAATCTTTCCATTTTTTTTTTATCTTGAAGTTGTGTTGGATTATGTCAAAGACATTTTCTGAATCTAACAAAATGATTATGTGGCTCTTTTCTTTCAATTTATTTATATGGTGGGTAGATTTAATGATTTTCATATATCGAACCATCCCTGCAAATCTGGGAGAAAGCCTACTTTACCATGGTCTCTTCTCTTTTTGATGTATTCTTGGATTAAGTTTGCAAGTATTTTATTGAGTATTTTTGCATCTATATGTTGTGCATAATATTAAAAATCAACACATGCTATCGCCGGCTAGGCACCGGCTGGTGGTCTCAGTCTGTTCCCAGTCCAGCACACAGGCTGAAATCTCATGTTTTTCCTTTGCCAAAGCCTGTCCCACCAAAGTTGGCTCCGCCTCTCCAGAGCTCCGAGATTGCTCTCTCCTCTCCACACTGGCTGCTGCCAAACCCACTCGGCACTCTCAAATTTCCATGGTTAGCTGGGGCATGCTCTCACAAATCCACTCTCGGCCGCAGTTAACTTCCCCTGGAGTTCAGTTGAATCGCTGTGAGAAGGAAAACACCAGACAATCTTAGTTTAGAATCAACAGAACACAATCGCTGGGCACAGAACCTAGCATCCTAATTTCACCAACTATTCTAAGTTAGAAATCTTCCAGTGGTGGACCTTGGTGGATCTGCCACTCGAACTAACAGCCTCTGGCCTACATCGTGTCTCCTTGCTTCCACAGTCCAAAGGACCATCCCCTCTCCTGCCTTCCCTCTTCCTCTCGGACCCAGAAGTCTTGCCTTCTTCTTCACTGGGCACAGTGATTGGCTTCTTGTACTTATTATTTTAATCAATTGGGGTCAAATCTGCTACATCTATGTCTTTTTGAGTTTTTATGTGGTTTGGATATCAGAGTAACTGTGGCTTCATAAAATGAAATGGACAATGTTCCTTCTGGCCTTGGGTTTTTTTTTTTTTTTTTTTTTTCCCAAGGCAGGCTTTCTCTGTGTAGCCCTGGCTGTTCTGGAACTCACTCTGTAGAACAGGCTAGCCTCAAACTCAAAAATCCACCTGCCTCTGCCTCCCAAGTGCTGAGATTAAAGGCGTGCACCACCACTGCCCGACTGAGCTGAGAGACTTTTAATGACTGCTTCTATTTCCCTAAGGGTAACAGGTGTAACCTTACATTTTAGACCTGTTTTAATTGTTCATCTGACTTTGATTTAACTTTGATAAGTGGTAGTTGTTGAGAAAATTATCCATTTCTTTTATATTTTACAATTTTGTGGAGTACAGCTTTTTAAAGTCTGTCCTTATGATTTCCGTGGTGTCTGTCCTCTGTCCCCTTTCCTTTTCTGATTTTGCTAATGTGTATATTCACTTTCTGTCTTTGAGTTGGTTTGGGTAAGGACTTGTATATCTTGTTGATTTTTTTCGAAATATCAACACCTTGTTTCAGTGATACTTTGTGTTGTTATTTTTGTTTCTATTTTTTTTTTTTTTATTGATTTCAGCTCTCAGTACATTTCTGACCTCTACTTGTCTTTGTTGTGCTTACTTCTTTTTCTTCTAGAGCTTTCCGGTGTGATATTATGAAACTTCTTTTTTAAAAATAATATTTATTTATTTTATTTATATGAGTACACTGTAGCTGTCTTCAGACATACCAGAAGAGGCCGTTGGATCCCATTACAGATGGTTGTGAGCCACCATGTGGTTGCGGGAAATTGAACTCAGGACATCTGGAAGAGCAGTCAGTGCTTTTAACCACTGAGCCATCTCTCCATCCCTTCTTTATTTTTTTTATGTAGGTTCTTAGTGCTATAAAGGTTGCTCTTGGAACCATTTTCATTGTGCCCCATAGGTTTGTGTATACTGTACATTTGTTTTCATTGTTAGAAATATTTTAATTTCTTTGTTTCTATCTTGACCTAGACTTTACTTAGTAAAGAGTTGTTCAGTTTCTATTATTTTGTAAGCTATCTTTTATTTCTGTTGTTAATATCCAGCTTTAACCCACTGTGGTTTGATAGAAATTAGGGACTTATTTCAGTTTCTTTGATTTGTTGAGCCTTGTTTTGTGTCTGAAAATGTGGTCAGTTTTGGAGAAAGTTTCATGAGGTACAGAGAAGGTACATTCTTTTGTATTTTGGTGAAATATTCTGTAGAAATCTGTAAAGGTCCATTTTTTTTTATACAGTCTGTTGGGTCAAGTATTTCTACATTTAGTTTTCGTCTGGATAATCTGTCCATTGGTGAGAGTTGGGTCTCCCAATATCAGTGTGTGAGGGTCAATATGTGATTTAAGCTTTAGTAGTCTTTCCATCACAAATTAGGCTGCCCTAATTTAGGGAATAGATGTTAAGAATTGAAACGTCATTTTTGGTGGATTTTTCCTTTAAGGAGTATGTAGTTTTCCTTGGCATTTAATTTCTGCAGTTCCTTGAAAGTTCCGGCCATTAAATACTTGTCTGAAGTGTAGCTGGCAAAGATTTTCTTCCACTCTGTGGGCTGCTAACTCTGCTGATTTTTCCTTGGCTGTACAGAAACCTTTTATTTTCTTGTAGTCTCATCTGTTGATTCTTGGGCTTGGGTCCTGTAAGGTTGGCATTCTCTTTAAAAGGTTCTCTTGTGCTTTCTTCTAAAACTGCCAGTGTTTCTTTTAAATTAAGGAATTTGATCCACTTTGACTTTTGTACAAGATGAAGGATATATATTGAATTTTATTATTCTGCAGGTAGAAATTCAATTTTGCCATCACCATTCGTTGATTATGCTAACTTTATCCCAAAGCATATTTTTGTCTCCTTTGCTAAAAAATTAAATGGACATAGCTTTACCATTTTATTTATGTCCTTCATTCTATTCCATTGACTCACGTGTCTTTTTGTCAATGACAGTAACAAGTTGTCTTTATCATTATAGCTCTATAGTGTAATTTGAGGTCAAGCATTATAATGCCTATAATATTGATCTTATTAATTAGGATTGTTTTAATTGCTTGTGCTCTTTGAGACCCCATATGAATCTTGTTTTTTTCCTAAACCTGCGAACTCTGACATGGGGGATTTTATAGGTATTGCATTGATTCTTCTAATTAATATTGTTAGTGTAGACATTTTCACAATATTAATAGGTGGTTGCAAGCCCTCTGATAGAGGTACTGGGAACTGAATTCAGATCATCTTTGAGTGCAGCAAGTGCTCTTAAGTGGCAAGCCATCCTTTCAGCCTGAATGTATACATTACAAATAGTTATATGAGTTAAATTGATATTGTCAAGTTGAGCCCCCCAATACTTTTTAGCACTTTTTGTTACAATTGAATTTACATAAACAATAGTATTCAGTTTAAATCTGTAGATTAATCAACTTAAAAAATGTAAGTGCACATGGGAACTCCTACCCTTACCAATGTATAGGACATATTCATCATTTTAGATATCTTCATTCCCTGCCCCATTTATAAATTCTATAATCCACTGTCTTAATTCATAACACCATAGATGATTTCTGCCTGATACTATATAAACAGAATGACATAGCATTTATTATTTATTTTTAGACTATATGTGTGGTTGTAGTTGTACATACTTGCTTGAATGTATGTGTGTGAGTGTGTGTGTGTGTGTGTGTGTGTGTGTGTGCACATGTGGAGGTTGGTTGATGTTGAATGCCTTAATTACTTTCTAGCTTACGTTTTACACCTAGGGCTTACTGTTTGGGCTGGGCTGGCTGACCAGTGAGCTTCAGCAATCTTCCTATCTCCCCCTCCCCAGCACTGAGATTATAAGGACATGTGCCATGCACAGGTTTTTTTTTTTTTTTTAATGTGGTGAGTTTGAAGAGGACCCCTGGTCCTTGTGCTTGTATAGCAAGCGCTGTAGCAATGGAGCTATCTCTTCTGTCATAAACACACACTATATAGTATTCTTATTGCCTGCTTATTTTCACCTAATTTGCTTGAGAGAATTTTTCAGTTTGCAACTGAAAAAATATGTAACATTAATTTACTTCTTTTTATTGTGCTACAATACTGCATTTTATGTACATAGTACAACTTATTCCTTAATGTATTTTGGTCATTTGAGCTGTTTCCAAATTTTAGGAGATAAAATTATCAATACTGACAACCGTATAATGCCTTTCTATTGGATGCCTATCCAGATGTAAGTTTACTGGGGCATATGCTGGGACATACTTTAAGTATCTCATCTCATTATGATTTGTATGTTACTATTACAAGGTAGACTTGACAGTACTTAAATACAAAAATCTTAAGATTAAATTCAATGTTTTTATTTTCAAGCCATTATCTTGTTTGAAATTTAAGATTCCAAATGGTTTAACTATGATTTTTTTTTTGGCTAGAGATTAATAATTGCAATCAGGCTTCTTGCTCCAGAGGGTCAAGAGAGCACCTCAGGACTAGATTTCCAACTCCAATAGGGTCTAGGAGCACCTTGCTACCAGGCATCCAATCTCAATAGCTTCAGAGGTCAGTGCAGGGTCAGAGCTTCAGCTGTAGTGTGCCCAGGGTCACCTGAGAGACTGAAACTTTGCTCTTGTGGTCAATAAGCTCAGTTTGAGTGTGCAGTTCTGACTTCTGAGGTTTCAGTTGTCACTGAAAGATTGTGAGTCTACTGTGATCTCAAGGCTATTATGGACCTTTGAATCTAATCACATGGCCCAAATAGAACAGAGAAACTATGTATCTGACGTTTGGTCTCCTTATCCTAGATGATTCACAGAATCCAAGAGGTGACTGAGGTTTTGACTCTATTTGGTTTCCTTAGGGCTTGTGTGTCTCCACCCTTTGGCCCGGTTGGTACACAGCTGAGATGAGTTTACCTCACTGACTCCATTGTCATTTGGCACAAAATTTCATCAGTCCTCATAGCTGAACTTTATGAAGATATCCCTCAGGAAAAAGTCATGGAAAACAAAACATCCAAAGAGGCTCACAGGAAGAGGAAGCCAAAATGAAAGGTATATAAAACTTGAAAAGAAACACAAAGGACCCCACACAATGGCCTGGCATGATCCATCCTTATCCAATGAATTTCTCTAAAGGAGACCCTGAAGCAATAGAAACAGTGGGAATGTCTGAGAAATAATCCACCTCTGGAGATTTGGATCTGTGTCTTTGCATCTGTAAAAGGAGAAATAATTTCAAAATGAATTTAAGACTTTGGAACTAGAAAATTATGTCAAATGAGGTAACCGGGACTCAGAAAGACAAACACTAGATGTTCTCGCTCATCTGTAGTTTCTAGCTCCAAATCTCCAAATCTGACAGCATAAAATAACTGTAGAAACAAGTGATACAAATGAACAAAGAAACAAACAAAACATCAACAACAAACATGGGAGAGGTCATTAGGGAGGGAAATAGCAGGGTACAAGTGAATAGGAAATGGGGAAATGGGGGTACTTTAATTGAGCATGGGAGAGAATGGATAACAAAGGAGAAATGATAAATAACACTAAGGATACTTGGTAAAAGCCACAGAGAATCATATCACTTTATATATTCACTTAAATTATATACAAAACGTATAACTGTGCAGATATATGTGTATGTGTATATAGATTAAATGAGGTTATGCCATTTGGGGAGAAAATGCACTTCAAAGGGTCCATAGACCATCTATCAAAATCTTACTGGCTAATATGAGGAACCTCTTTTCAATTTGTTGGTCAGAAGAATCCAAGAAATTCTCAAAACCAAGAGGAGCTATTGTCATTGTCCTTGGGTTGCCTTCCAGAAGTTGAAGGTAAGTCCCCATTACTGATGATAGACATCAGCATGTTAGACACAAGATAAAGACGAATTGAGCTGGCACTGGCTTGAAAGCTTCCTCCCTGAGGACTAGCTTTTATAGTCGTAGCTTGGTGCAAATTGACAAGAAAAGAAAGGAATCAAGAGCTCTACTTAGATACGATGCTACTGACACAACAAGATATCTATGACCTAAAAGCACTTATATTCTTTAGATAACCAAGAATTGTCCAACTGGATTTAAGGTCAGCTCAGTAGGAGGAAAATCATGCCTGGTGCTATAAATGTAGCCAAGCACTTGTGATGAGTGGTAGCATAATCCCCCAAACCAGTATAATTTTTAACTGCCTTCTCAATACTTATTCTGACACTCACAGATGAGTGTGCCTCTCACCTCTCATAAAAAAAGCTTCTTTATCAGTAGACAGAGACCAGAGTATAACGATTAGATGTGTATTGAAAATAATCATAATCTTGTAGTTTCTAAGAATACTGATGTATTATTCCTGGATCTCAGAGAATAGCAATGCCAGGAATTTAAAAACATTGGGAAACTTGCTATTTCATTGCATGTTATAATTCTGAAGTGCATCACTGTAACTGAATACTTTCAAAAAATAAAAAAAAAAGAAGGGTTTGGGTAAATTTAACCTCTTGTGCTAAAGAGAGAAAACCATTTATTTTGTGCTTCTAGCAGCGCCCCTCCAGTGACAGTTGAGATATGCAGGCACAGGCCAGAAAATTATCAAGGTCTGTGGATCACGGGGTTCCTGGGCTTGGTATGTGTCACTTGTTTTAGAACGCATCTACCTAGTGACTAAAGGACAACTTGGTTACAACAGAGAGTCTTCACAGTATCCCACAGGTGTGTGGCATCATGAGTCTTGATGTTCTTCTCCAAGCTCTTGCAGGTGGTGCCATCTGTCAAATGGGAATGAGCTTGTAAATCGAATTCTTCATGGCCCTGTCCCACACAGGTCCTGAGGTGTTGCACTTCACTTCATCACAGGAATGTAACATGAAGTTGTAATTTTCCAGAAGGTAAAAGAAGACAGGAAAAACAAAAGTAAAAACAAACCCACAAAAAAGTTAGCTTGTAAAAAAGATCTGTTTAACATAGAATCCCTCTGTAGCTATTCTCCATCCGGGGCCCCTCCTCTCTGATACTTAGGAGATAGGTTAAGCCCTTCTGCTTCTGCTCACTAATGCTTCTGCACTGAGCACATTGATGATCATTGATCTAAAAATTCACTTTTCACTTTTTGTTTCCTCCCAAACTCTGAGGGACGTCCTTTCCAGTCTGCTGACAATATTCCTTTTTCTTGAATCCTGCTACTGTCATTCATGTAGTCTCTGTGTTCCTTTAAAGCAGTGATTCTCAACCTTCCTAATGCTGTGACCTTTTAACACAGTTTGTCCTGTTATTGTGACCCCCAACCATAAATTTATTTTTGTTACTACTTCACAAGTATAATTTTGCTACTGTTATAAATTGTAATATCAATATTTTTTGTAGCTAGATCTTTGCCAAAGTGGGTCATAATCCACAAGTTGCAAACCACTGCCCTAAAGCATTCACTTTTGTAATACACATATCCCAAAGGTTTGCTATTGTTTCTTTATTACTGTTGCATTCTGTTGTGTATTTTTTACTTCTAGTTAAAGGAGAATAGATTGTTTCATCTTCTGTTAAGGAAGAAGAGAGGAAAATGATATCAGTCAGTTAATAGATTAGATTAATAGTCTATGATAACTCACCTACCTATCTTACCCCTGACAACAAACACGAACATGACAACAAATATATCATCTCACTACACATTTGAAATGGGTGCATATCATTTTAGATATTTTAAGTAGTTTCCAACTCTCTCTCTCTCTCTCTCTCTCTCTCTCTCTGTATGTATGTATATATATATATATATATATATATATATATATATATATATATATGCATATTGGACTATTTGAAAAATTATGACTGAAATGGCAAAGTTTGTTTCAGTGGATAGTAGATGAAAGTCTAGATAATTCTCCTGGGGGCAGGCATCATGTGATAAGATAGGAGTCTGTTCTATTTTGTTGATTCTCTGTTGATCATTCTATACTTCTGTATGAAAAAAACTTAAGGTGGAAAACGTTTCAAACAATACTTATGATTCTTGTGACAACAATGCAAATTAATGGTGGAAGTTTGATAAGATGATTCAAACCTCACTCATGTTTTCACTGGAGATGTTCTCTGGTGGTGCATCTAAGAAAATGCTATTCTCTGTGCATCTCTATCTATATAAAATGAGACTTTGAATCAATTTTGAATGCAAACACAGAGATAGGGTGGTTCTGTACTTCATTGGGCTTGTGATTAACATACTGTCTACTACTATTCACAAAAAAACTGAGTAATAAATAACATACTCATACAATGAAAAAGAATACCACCATCTCATTTTGTCAATCAAGGGTGATTTAAAAAAAAATCATATAAAAAAATGTCAGAGTCAGACTTACTGACACACCAAACTAAAGAATTGACACTCCAGACTGAAGAAAAGACACAACACCCTCCTGGGATCCAATAAACAAGACATCTCCTATCATGAAACTTGTGGTCCTTACGGACTTGTCTTCTGTCACCCAGTGTCTGTGTCAAGAGACCAACAAGTAGAGGAATTTTCTATCCTAGGACTTCAGATCTACATGGACCTATTTGTTGACATGGCCAACTTAACTTATTATCTCTTCATCCACCTGTTTACAAATATGTATCTGTTCCAGTCATTTACCTCTAAGGCCTCATGAGTCCTACATTTTACTTTTCTAGGTCTACTTGAGCCTGAGGCTTGAGGCATGCTTCCAGCAATCTTCCAACAAAACCCACTGCCTACACAGCAGAGATGTTTTGTTTATTACTATTCACTTCCTGTTTCTGTTTGTCATTTAGAACTCTTTGACACTACTCTGGTCTGTTTAACATTCTAAAGTTCTATGCTTTCTTCTTTGCCTGCTTACCTTGTGGGACTGAGCAACTGCTAGATCCTTGGACTTCCATTCACAGCTGCTGCTGACCATTGTTGGGGAGTTGGACTGCAGACTAAGTAGCTAACAACTGCCCACTGTCTCATTCATCACCCACCTTTAGGATCCATTTATCATTCCTCACTTTTTAATCCTTTGACAGTCTTGGATGCTCCCTCATCATGAGTTTCTTTTGCTTCCTTCACATGTACACTTGTAACTATTCATTTAGCAGTATTTATTGAGCACCTACCAAATAATCATAATTTCTGGGTCTAGACTGCAGAGGTGAATAAAATAGACAGGTCCCTGTTTAGGGTAAACTGACAAAATACAGAAATGAAAACAGAATGGAAAATGTGAGACTAATTACAGACAATAGAAAAGTGGAAACACAAAATCCTGCCTAGAGAGAGCTGGTCTCCCTGGAGTGCTGTCACTCCTAAATTCACAGGTGAGACCACCACTTTTGCTCCAAAAACTGGCCAAAGAAGGACCTGTCAGGAGCCCAGAGGGCACAGGCACCACGAAGCAGCCAGGGACAGGATCATTCCGGTTTCCATCAGCACCCTGGCGCTATCCCTGTGACACAGCTCTCCACACCCAAATCCCACACAGAAAGAGCTGGTTTCCCAGGTGAACTGACACATCTAAGATGACAGATTCACAGACTCACAGGAGGTACAAGCTTTATTAAGAGAGAGAAGACTGACTAATAACAGAGATACCAGATGGCAACAGGCAAGCACAAGAACCTAAGCAACAGAAACCAAGGCTACTTAGCATCATCAGAACCCAGTTGTCCTACCACAGCAAGTCCTGAACACTCCAAAACACCAGAAAAGCAACATTCTGTTTTTTTTTTTTTTGGTTTTCCGAGACAGGGTTTCTCTGTGTAGCCCTGGCTGTCCTGGAACTCACTCTGTAGACCAGGCTGGCCTTGAACTCAGAAATCCGCCTGCCTCTGCCTCCCAAGTGCTGGGATTAAAGGCGTGTGCCACCACGCCCAGCTGCAACATTCAGATTTAAAAATCACATCTCATGATGCTGATGATAGAGGACTTTAAGAAGAACATAAATAACTCCCTTAAAGAAATATAGGAGAACACAGGTAAACAGATTGAAGCCCTTAAAGAGGAATCACAAAAATTCCTTAAAGAATTATAGGAAATACAACCCAACAGGTGAAGGAATTGAACAAAACTATCCAGGATCTAAAATGGAAGTAGAGACAGTAAAGAAATCACAAAGGGAGGCAACCCTGAAGATAGAAAACCTAAGAAAGAGATCAGGAGTCATACATGCAAGCATCACCAACAGAATGCAAGAGATAGAAAAGAGAATCTCAGGTGCAGAAGATACCATAGAAAACATTAACACAACAGTCAAAGAAAATGCAAAATATAAAAAAGATCTTAGCCCAAAACATCCAAGAAATCCAGGACACAGCGAGAAGACCAAAAATAAGGAAAATAGGTATAGAAGAGAGCAAAGATTCCTAACTTAAAGGGCCAGTAAATATCTTTAACAAAATTTTAGAAGAAAACTTTGCTAACCTAAATAGAGTGATGCCCATGAACATACAGGAAGCCTATAGAAATCCAAATAGACTGGACCAGAAAAGAAATTTCTCCTGTTATATCATAATCAAAACACCAAATGTACAAATCAAAGAATATTAAAAGCAATAAGGGAAAATGGTCAAGTAACATATAAAGGCAGACCCATCAGAATTACACCAGACTTCTCACCAGATACTCTAAAAGCCAGATCTTGGGCAGATGTCATACAGACCCTACAAGACCAAAAATGCCATCCCAGGCTACTATACCCAGCAAACTCTCAATCACCATTAATGGAGAAACCAAGATATTCCATGACAAAACCAAATTTATACATTATCTCTCCACAAAGCCAGCACTACAAAGGATAATAGATGGAAAACTCCAACACAGGAGGGAAACTATACCCTAGAATAACCAAGAAATTAATCTTTCAACAAACCCAAAAGAAGATAGTCACACAAATGTAATTCTACCTCTAACAAAATAACAGGAAGCAACAATCACTTTTCCCTAATATCTCTTGACCTCAATGGACTCAATTCCCCCAATTAAAAAAAAAAAAAAACATAGACTAACAGGATACATAAACATGACCCAGCACTTTGCTGCATACAGGAGATGCACCTCAGTGACAAAGATACACATTAAATTAGAGTAAAAGGCTAGAAAAAAATTTCAAGCAAATGGTCCCAAGAAACTAGCTGGAAATAGCCATTCTAATATCGAATAAAATCAACTTTTAACCAAAAGTTATCAAGAAAGATAAGGAAGAATACTTCATACTCATCACAGGAAAAATCTTCCAAGATGAACTCTCAATTGCTCCAAAAGCAAGGGCATTCACATTCATAAAAGAAACTTTACGAACACTCAAAGCACACATTGCAACTCACACCAGTAATAGTGGGACACTTCAACAACCCACTCATCAATGGAAAGATCATAGAAACAGAAACTAAACAGAGAAAGAGTGAAAATAACAGAAGTTATGAACCAAACCGATATAACAGATATCTATAGAACATTTCATCCGAAAACGAAACAATATGCTATATTCTCAGCACCTCATGGCACCTTCTACAAAACTGAACATATAAGTCGTCACAAAACAGGCCTCAACAGATACAAGAATATTGAAATAATCCCATGCATCCTAAGGCTAGTCTTTAATAACACCAAAATCAATGGAAAGCCTACATACACGTGGAAGTTGAACAATGCTCTACTAAATGATAACCTGGTCAAGGAATAAATAAATAAATAAATAAATAAATAAATAAAAGAATTTTTTTTTAGAATTTAATGAAAATGAAGGCACATTATACTGAAACTTATGGGACAAAATGAAAGCAATACTAAGAGCAAAACTCATAGCTTTAAGTTCCTCCAAAAAGAAAACACAGAGAGCATACACTAGCAGCTTGACAGACTCCTGAAAGCTCTAGAACATAAGGAAGCAAATATACCAAAGAGGAGTAGGTGGCAGGAAACAATCAAACTCAGGGCTGAAATCAACCTAGTAGAAACAAAAAGAACTATACAAAGAATCAACAAAACCAGGAGCTGGTTCTTTGAGAAAATCAACAAGATAGATAAACCCTTAGCAAGACTAACTAGAGGACACAGAGACAGTATGAAAATTAACAAAACCAGAAATGAAATGGGAGACAAAACAACAGAAACTGAGGAAATTCTAAGTATCATCAAATCCACTGGTAGGCGCTAGCCCGGTGCCACCTTGGGCGCAAACTCAGTGGATGGTCCCATGGTCCACAGAGGTCGCTCCACACTGCAGGTGCCCTAGCACAACCAGGATTTTAGGATCGCTGAGGAGAGTCAGCCTCCACAGATGGCTTTTGCCATGCCTACTTCAGTGGTGGCTTGAAACAGGCCTGAAACCTGGACGAGTCCTGAGGAAAAAGAGTCTCAAGGAGACTCAGCCTCCTGGAATCATGGCATTTCCAATAATCTATATACACGAACCCTATCCACATGCTGGTATGGTGTATGCTCTCTTTCAATATTATTAATGCCTTTAAAGATTGAATTTTTACTACAGGTGAAGTTTCCACTAGTGTTCCAAAGTCCTAAAAATTCCTTAAAGCCAGTGTTCCAAAGTCCTGAAAATTCCTTAAAGCCAGGAGCTCAAAATTCAGCAAGAAGGTTACCTATTCATTAACATTCTAATTCACTTCTAGTAAAGACAGGTGAAACCAATTAAGCATCACAAAGAACAGAGCCAAGCTCAGGGCAAAGCTTACCAAAGTCTAGGAAGTAGGGGGATTGTGGTATTGCATTAGCAGAACCTCCCCAAAATAGGTTCTTCCGCTAGGCCCAAAGGAACAGCATAATCCGAGGATTTACTGGGGACCCCTGACAGTGGGGTTTAACTATTGACTAGCCTTGCACCTGGCTTCCTCCTCAAGCTGCCTGGTCCCACCCCGTGGTCTTTTGTCCTTTGTTTTGTGTCACTGTACCTGCGGATGTATCCTGCCCCCCTCTTCTTGTTTGATCTGTATTAAAGATGTGATGGTCATTTTGATCAATACATTCAGTCTTACACCCTCTCTGTCGGACTGTCTGTCACTCCACTGCCGAATCCTCGCTCACCTGCAACCAAGAGACCCACTCCCCACAGATCGGGGAC
The DNA here is from genome assembly GCF_900095145.1 of Mus pahari. NCBI lineage: Eukaryota > Metazoa > Chordata > Mammalia > Rodentia > Muridae > Mus > Mus pahari. The sequence goes on along the minus strand of NC_034592.1, from coordinate 122,249,102 downwards.
CCAAAGTGAGGCCAGTCTGTGGCGGGCTCTGACACTGGGACTCAGGTGTATCCAAGGGTCAATCAGAGATCAGCGTGCACAGGAGATTGTGTGGGCCTCAGAAGCAACAGAGCTTCTTGGACAGAGTCCCTTTGGGCCTTCATCTTCAGCCAGGAGGTGGATCTGAGCTCCAGACCTCTGTGCACCTTCCCTGCTAGAGGAGGGCTTCCCTGCAGAGAGTGCTCTGACCACTGGGACTCGGGAGAGTTGGACTCCCAGGGGTGCTGACAGAGGCTAACAGAACCACAGGAGGAACAAGCTCCAGCAAGAAACACCTAGAACATCTAACACCAGAGATTACCAGATGGCAAAAGGCAAACGTAAGAATCTTACTAACAGAAGCCAAGAACACTTGGCATCATCAGAACCCAGTACACCCACCACAGTGAGCCCTGGATACCCAAACACAACTGAAAAGCAAGATTTGGATTTAAAATCATATCTCATGATGCTGGTAGATGATTTTAAGAAGGANATTAATAACTCAATTAAAGAAATACAGGAGAACACTGCTAAAAAGGTAGAAATCCTTAAAAGGAAGCACAAAAATCCCTCAAAGAATTACAGGAAAGTACAACCAAAAAGGGGATAGAATTGAACAAACCCATTCAAGATCTAAAAACAGAAGTAGAAACAATAAAGAAACCATAAAGGGAGACAACTCTGGAGATAGAAATCCTAGGAAAGAAATCAGGAGTCATANATGTGAGCATCACCAACAGAATACAAGAGATGGAAGAGAGAATCTCAGGTGCAGAAGATTTCATAGAAAGCATGGACACAGCAATCAAAGAAAATACAAAATGCAAAATGATCCTAACTCAAAAAATCCAGGACACAATGAGAAGAGCAAACCTAAGGATAATAGGTATAGATGAGAATGAAGATTTTCAGCTTAAAGGGCCAGTAATATCTTCAACAAAATTATAGAAGAAAACTTCCCTAATCTACAGAAAGAGATGCCCATGAACATACAAGTAGCCTAAAGAACTCCAAATAGACTGGACCAGAAAAGGAATTCCTCCCGACATATAATAATCAGACCAACAAATGCACTAAATAGAGATAGAATATTAAAAGCAGTAAGGGGAAAAGGTCAAGTAATGTATGAAGGCAGACCTATTAGAATTACACCAGATTTCTCACCAGAGACTATGAAAGCCAGAAGATCCTGTCAGATGTTATACAGACCCAAGAGAATACAAATGCCAGCCCAGGCTACTATACCCAGCAAAACTCTCAATTACCATAGATGGAGAAACCAAAGTATTCCATGACAAAATCAAATTCACACAATATCTTTCCATGAATCCAGCTCTTAAAAGGATAATAAAGGGAAAACTCTAACATAAGCCGGGAAATTATGCCCTAGAAAAAGCCAGAAAGTAATCCTTCAACAAACCTTCAAGAAGATAACCAGAAGAACAGAATCCCAACTCTAACAACAAAAATAGCAGAAAGCAACAATTAATTTTCCTTAATATCTCTTAATATCAATGGACTCAATTCCCAAATAAAAAGACATAGATTAACAGACTGGCTACATAAACAGGACCCAACATATTGTCACATGTAGGAAACCCAACTCAGGGACAAAGACAGATGCTATCGCAGTGTAAAAGGCTGGAAAAAATTTTCGAAGCAAACAGTCCAAAGAAACAAGCTGGAGTAGTCATTCTAATATTGAATAAAATCGACTTCCAACCCAAAGTTATCAAAAAAGACAAGGAG
>NC_034592.1:122245575-122246787 GCF_900095145.1 Mus pahari | reverse complement strand
ACTAAGGCTGATCTTCAATAACAACATAAATAATAGAAAGCCAACATTCACATGGAAGCTGAACAACACTCTACTCAATGATAACTTGGTCAAGAAAGAAATAAAGAAAGAGATTAAAGACTCTAAAAGAGTTTAATGAAAATGAAGCCACAACATACCCAAACTTATAGGACACAATGAAAGCAGTTCTAAGAGGAAAACTCATAGCTCTGAGTGGCACCAAAAAGAAACTGGAGAAAGTGTACACGAGCAGCTTGAGAGCACACCTGAAAGCTCTAGAACAAAAGGAAGAAAATTCACCAAAGAGGAGTAGACAGCAGGAAATAATCAAACTCAGGGCTGAAATCAACCAAGTGGGAAAAAAAGAACTATATAAAGAGTCAACCAAACCAGGAGCTGGTTCTTTAATAAAATCAACAAGATAGATAAACCCTTAGCCAGACTAACTAGAGGGCACAGGGACAGTATCCTAATTAACAAAATCAGAAATCAAAAAGGAGATATAACAACAGAACCTGAGGAAACACAAAACATCATTATATCCTACTAATAAAAAGGCTATACTCAACAAAACTGTTAAACCTGGATGAAATGGACAAATTTTTAGACAGATACCAGGTACCAAAGTTAGATCAGGGTCAGATTAAGATCTAAACAGTCCCATTTCCACGAAAGAAATGGAAGCAGTCATTAATAGTCTCCCAACTAGGGCCAGATGGATTTAGTTCAGAGTTCTATTAGACCTTCAAAGAAGACCTAATTCTAATTCTCCTCAAACTATTCCACAAAATAGAAACAGAAGGTATACTACCCAATTCATTCTATAAAGCCAAAATTACTCTGATACTTAAACCACATAAAGACTCAACAAAAAAGAGAACTTCAGACCAACTTCCCTTATGAATATTGGTGCAAAAATCCTCAATAGAATTCTCGCAAACTGAATCCAAGAATACATCAAAATGATCATCCATCATGATCAAGTAGGTTTCATCCCTGGGATGCAGGGATGGTTTAATATACAGAAATCCATCAACATTATAAACAAACTCAAAGACAAAAACCACATGATCATATCATTAGATGCTGAGAAAGCATTTGACAAAAGCCAACACCCATTCAAAATAAAAGCCTTGGGAAAGATCAGGAATTCAAGGCCCATACCTAAACATAATAAAAGCAATATACAGCATACCAGTAGCCAATATCAAA
>NC_034592.1:122239767-122244609 GCF_900095145.1 Mus pahari | reverse complement strand
CTGTACTACAGAGCAATTGTGATAAAAACTGTATGGTACTGGAATAGCGACAGACAGGTAGATCAATAGAATAGAACTGAAGACCCAGAAATGAAACCACACACCTATGGTCACTTGATTGATCTTTGATGAGGGAGCTAAAACCATCCAGTGGAAAAAAGACAGCATTTTCAACTAATGGTGCTGGTACAACTGGTGGTTATCATGTAGAAAAAAGCGAATTGTTCCATTCTTATCTCCTTGTACAAAGCTCAAGTCTAATTGGATCAAGAAACTCCACTTAAAACCAGAGACACTGAAACTTATAGAGGAGAAAGAGGGCAAAAGCCTGGAAGATATGGACACGGGAAAAATTCCTGAAGAGAACAGCAATGTCTTGTGCTGTAAGATCAAGAATTGACAAATGGGACTTCATAAAATTGCAAAACTTCTGTAAGGTAAAAGACACTGTCAATAAGACAAAAAGGCCACCAACAGATTAGGAAAGGATTTTTACCAATCCTAAATCTGATAGGGGACTAGTATCCAATATATAAAATGAACTCAAGAAGCTGGACTCCAGAAAAATCAAATAACCCCATTAAAAATGGGGTACATAGCTAAACAAAGGATTCTCACCTGAGGAATACCAAATGGCTGAAAAGCACCTGAAAAAAATGTTCAGCATCCTTAATCATCAAGGAAATGCAAATCAAAACAACCCTGAGATTCCACCTCACACCAGTCAGAATGGCTAAGATCAAAAATTCAGGTGACAGCAGATGTTGCCAAGCATGTGGTGAAAGAAGAACCCTCCTCCATTGCTGGTGGGATTGCAAGATGGTACAACCACTCTGGAAATCAGTTTGGCAGTTCCTCAGAAAATTGGTCATTGTAATACCAGAAGATCCAGCAATACTTCTACAGGGCATATACCCAGAAGATGTTCCAACTTGTAATAAGGACACATGTTCCACTATGTTTATAGCAGCCTTATTTGTAATAGCCAGAATTTGGAAAGAACCAAGATGTCCCTCAAAAGAGGAATGGGTACAAAAAATGTGGTACATTTACATAATGGAGTACTACTCAGCTATTAAAAACAATGAATTTATTCAATTCTTAAGCAAATAAATGGATCTGAAGGATATCATCCTGAGTGAAGGAACCCGTTCACAAAAGAACTCACATGATATGTACTCACTGATAAGTGGATATTAGCCCAGAATCTTAGAATACTCAAGATCCAATTTGCAAAACACATGAAACTCAAGAAGAAGGAAGACCAAATGTGGATACTTTGTTCCTCCTTATAATGGGGAACAAATGCCCATGGAAGGAGTTACAGAGACAAAGTTTGGAGCTGAGATGGAAGGAACGTCCATCCATAGACTGCCCCACCCAGGGATACATCCCATATACAGCCACCAAACCCAGACACTATTGCATATACCAGCAAGATTTCGCTGCCAGGACCCTGATATAACTCTTGTGAGGCTATGCCAGTGCCTGGAAAATACAGAAATGGTTGCTCACAGTCATTTATTGGATGGAACACAGGACCCTGAAATGGAGGAGTTAAAGAAAGTACCTAAGGAGCTGAAGGGGTCTGCAACCCTATAGGAGGAACAACAATATGAACTAACCAGTACCTCCTGAGCTCAAGTCTCTTGCTGCATATGTAGCAGAAGATGGCCTAGTCGGCCATCATTGGGAGGAGAGGCCCTCGATCTTGCGAAGTTTATATGCCTCAGTACAGGGGAATGCCAGGGCCAGGAAGAGGTAGTGTGTGGGCTGGAGATCAGGGTGTGGGGAGGGTATAGGGAAATTTTGGGATAGCATTTGTAATGTAAATGAAGAAAATAACTAATAAAAATTTTTTTTTTTGAAAAAAACACAAAACAAAATATCATCAGATCCTACTACAAATTCCTTTACTCAACCAAACTGGAAAGTCTGGATGAAAAGGACAATCTTCTAGACAGGTACTGGGTAACAAAGTTAGATCAGGATCAGATAAACCATCTAAACTGTCCCATAACCCCTAAAGACAGTATGCAATTTTTTCTATGAAGTCACATTTATACTTATACCTAAACCACTCAAAGACCCAATAAAGGAAAAGAACTTGAGATCAATTTTCCTTTGGAATATTGATGCAAAAATACTCAATAAAATTCAAGCAAATTGAATCCAAGAACACATCAAAATGATCATTTAACATGATCAAGTAGGCTTCATCCCAGAGATGCAGTAATGATTCGATATACAGAAATCTATCAGTGTAATCTATTATATAAACACTCTCAAAGAAAAAAACCACAGGGTCATCTCATTAGATTCTGAAAAATGCTGTGACAAAATACAACATCCCTTCATGTTAAAAGACTTGAATAGTTCAGGAATTTAAGTCTCATACCTAAACATACTAAAAGTAATAAACAGCAAACCAAATCCAACATTAATGTAAATGGAAAGAAACTTGAAGCAATCCCACTAAAATTAGGGATTCGAGAAGTCTGTCCCCTATCTTCCTATGTATTCAATATAGTACCCACCAGAGCAATTAGACAAGAAATGGAGGTCAAAAGGATGCAATTTGAAAAGGAAGAAGTCAAGATATCACTATTTGAAGATGATATGATAGTGTACTTAAGTGACTCCAAAAATTTGACCAGAGAACTCTTACAGCTGATAAACAACTTCAGCAAAATGGATGAATATAAAATTAATTCAAACAAACCAGTAGCCTTCCTCTATTCAAAGGATTATCTGGCTGAGAAAGAAATTAGGGAAATGACACCCTTCACAATAGTCACAAATAATATAAAATATATTGGTGTGACTCTAACCAGGCAAGTATCTATACTATACCACAAGAACTCCAAGTGTCTGAAGGAAGAAACCAAAGAAGTCAGAAGATGGAAAGATCTCTCATGCTCATGGATCAGCAGGATTAACAGAGTAAAAATGGCCATTTTACCAAAAGCAATCTACAGATTCAATGCAATCCCCATCAAAATTCCAACTAAATTCTTCACAGAGCTAGGAAGAGCAATATTCAAATTCATTTGGAGCAACAAACAACCCAGGATAGCAAAAAATATTTTCAACAATAAGAGAACTTCTTGGGGAATCACCACCCCTGATTTTAAGCTCTACCACAGAGCAATAGTGATTGAAAACTGCATTATGTTGGTATAGAGACAGGCAGGTAGATCAGTGCAATAGAAACTGGACTTAGTACTACCTGAAGACCCAGTTATACCTCTCCTGGGCACATACTCAAAAGATGCTCTAACATATAACAAGGACACATGCTCCCTTGGTGAAGTCTCAATGCCCCAGTGTAGGGGAATGTCAGGGTGATGAGGTGTGTATGAGTTTATTTGTGGGGGAGCAATCTCATAGAAGTAGGGGGAGTGTGGAGTGATAGAGGGTTTTCCGGAAGGGAAAATTTGAAAGGGGATAACATTTGAAATGTAAGTAAATAAAATATCCAATAAAAGTTCTTTCATAACTTAAATGTATTATCATCCATCTGTCTGTCTGTCTGTCTATCCATCTATTTTTATCTTCCTACTTATCTATACCTAGGTAAATTCCATAATTTATAATATGTGATCCGAGAATTAATGTTAATTTTTAGTATTGAAATAAAAGAATTTGTCTCAGCCAGCTATCAGGCTAACTGGATCTACTTGGCAAATGGCTGCCATGGAAACCAACATAACTTGTGAATTTACTGCTATTCAGGAAAAAATTTCACATGTGGAAGGCACAAATACACTCATCTTTGTTTCTGATGTAGCACCCTCATGACAGTCAGAGTTCATTTTTAGAATGTTTTTTTTTCTCACTGCCAAAAGGAAACATCATATCTATTAGCAATAACTCTCATTTTTCTTAACCTCTACTCTCTACCAGACACCATTTCATTTATTTTTCTATAGAGATTTACTTTATTCTGAACATTTTATATAAACAGAATCAGAGTAATTTTTTGTGTGTATGTGTGAAAGGCATTTCTTACTCTCTCACTTAGCAGCATATTTTAATGCTCATCTACATTTTAGTGTACATGAATGTTTTATGCCTTTCTTTAGCTGAATAATAATGTACCATATAGATAGATCATACTTTATCCATTTACAAACTTATGAACATTGATTGTTTTCATCTTTTTGGCTAGTATAAATAATGGGTTTTTAGGTGGAAATGGTTTTCTAAAGTATATTTCTATTTACTTAGATAAATACACAAAACAAACCCACAGAAGCTTTATCATTGCAAGGGACCAGAAAGCCAGCCTAAGTACTCCAAGTCCAAGTTCTCAGCATAAAGAGTTCCCCAGAGCGACAAAGGGCAGGGAAGAAGAGAAAAATAATAGGATATAGAAGACCAAGGGAGAAGGGAAATGGAACAGGGGAGACAGAGAAGGAGTAAAAGTTCCCAGGAGGGACAAAGGAAGGCCTTTGGATAGAGAGGAGACAGACATGGTCCACGGGAAATGGCAGTTTGTGAAGGGAAAATGGGAACCCCATGTTAGAATGAGTTGATTAATTTTGATTGCGTATGATAATTCGGGTTGCTTTCAGTTGTTGGACTTCATTCAATACTTTGATAGCTGGACCTTGGTGGATCTTTTGTTAAAGCATCTTTTATATTTTGGGCAGATAAACCAAGCAGCAGACCAGGCCAAGGTGTTCCACGTGGGAGAGGTTTATTATGCGGGAGTGGGGGAGCATCGAAGCGGGTAGAAGGGTAGAGACGCGCAGAGAGAGAGAGGAGGGGTTGGCTTCCTCTCTTATACAGAAAATGACGTCACACCAGTGAGGGCGGGAACTGAGCCAAGTGGATTGT
>NC_034592.1:122203436-122239756 GCF_900095145.1 Mus pahari | reverse complement strand
GGAGCAGCGAAGCGGGTAGAAGGGTAGAGAAGTGCAGAGAGAGAGAGGAGGGGTTGGCTTCCTCTNTTATACAGAAAATGACGTCACACCAGTGAGGGCGGGAACTGAGCCAAGTGGATTGTGGGATAGAAGGTCATTGTCCTGGNAACGCAGGTCAAGGGTCACATGGCTAGGCGGGGCTTGCAATATCCTGGTGCCAACAGCATCCTTTTCTGGTCCTGGAAGGATCTTCCAAAAGCTTCAGAGAGTCAAAAGCACTAGACAGTGATACAAGATTGGTTTAGGTTTCAGGGGGAAAAAGTCTTTTTCTCTCTGTGCAGCCCCACTTTCCAACTTATGTTTTAACTCCAAGACAAGGCATAGATTTCTATTTCCTAAACCTGCTTATAGAACCCAAGTTTTGGCTCTAAATTCCTCCACCTATTTCCCTTGAAGCTGTTTTGAAGAGACTCAATGATCCCCCACGGACGGGAGCTATTTTGACTTTTCTTGGTAGCCCTACACCTGACCAAGCAGTTTAGCCAGTTTACACCCAGACCCTGGGTCCCAAGGCACTCAGTCAGGTAAACAGGTCTCTAACCTTATGGGGAGAAAGTCTTTTAAGACACAGCTTGACACAGTATTCATATTTCTTCCTCTACCATATCTGTCAGATAATGAAACTCCAAATCTTCCAGTTTGTCTGGGTGGGGCAGGTTTGCTGAGGCCTATCCCCTTTAACCTCCAGATTCTCTTCAAATGAAATCTCATTCAACTTCTTCCTCTAGAGCTCCATTTTTTGTTCGTTAAATAAAACTTTACTCATTTTCTGCTTTGCTTCCAAGCACTGACTAAGGTAATATATGCCTGTTTAGAAGACGCATCGTATGTAAATATTTGAGCTGACAGACAGATGATTCTATTCAGAATGCTTTGTACTGTATGTGGTTTGAATGTGAATAGTTCCTAGAGGCTCATATGTTTGAATACTTGGTTCCCAGTTGGTGGAACTAGTTGGGAAGGGTCAGGAAGTACGGCCTGGTTGGAGGAAGTGGGTCACTGGAAACTGGTTTTTGAAGTTTTAAAAGCCTATGACATTTGCAGGTACAATCTCTGCCTTGTGCTTGTGCATAGGAATTGTAAGCTCTCAGCTGCTGCCCCAGCAACATGCCTGCCACCCTTCAGCTATGCTCCCCATTTTGATGGTCATGGAATCTAACACTCTGTAACGATTCCCCAATAAACTTCTTCTACAAGTTGTCCTGTTCATGGTGTCTTATCACTGCAATTTAAATTTAATTAAGATAGAAGTTGGTACCAGGATGTTGGCTATTGCTGTCATAGGCCTGACCATGCTATTTTTGAAGGAACATGGAAGCCCTTGGAATTTTAGATTATGAAAGCACTTTAATGTTGTAGGTGGGGTAAAATAAGCCTTCATAATAGGAGCTTAGAAGATAATGATGATGGGAGTAGTATGAACTCTGGAGGCTCACCCCAAAAGTTTTCAGAGAAAAACAATATTAGTAACTGGCTAGAAAACATTCTTGTGCTATTTTGGCAAAACCAAACCAAACCAAACCAAAAAGAAAAAAAAATGCTGCCTTTGTCAATGTCTTAATACTATGCCTGAGGCTGAATTGAAAAGCTATTGACTACTTTCCTTGGCAAAGAAGATTTTAAGATCGCCTAATATTGAGTCGGTTACTTGGTTATTAATAATCACTTCTATGCCGATCTACAGTGAAAAAAAAAGCATAAAGGGCAGAGGAAATACAAAATGCACAGTTTGAAGAGAAGAGAGGCACTGGAAAATTTGATGTTGGAGCAAAGGCTTGTGCTGAAAGAGGCAAAGAGGAATGCACTAAAGGGAGCCCTAAGGAGAAGACGCCACCTAGTTAATCTTGTTACTCCTGAGAAGAAAAGCCTCAACAAGTAAAAGCTTATGCAAATATAATTTCAGGATAGAACAGGTTATTTCCCAGGCAAGCAGTCAAACTTGGCAGCAACAGGACCTATGGTTCTGTGTTTTGAGTTATGAAGAGTGCAAGAGGCCAGGGACTGTGAAACCTTCCTGCATGTTTAAGGAATGGTCCCATGGGCAGGAGTGTGGTAGGGGGGTTCGTGCATAGAAGCCTAGAGAGGGCGTTGTGTAAAGCTGGGAAAGTGAAGCTTCCATTATGTTAGAGAGCAAAAGATGTTGGAGATGATGGTGCCCTGGGATATCTCACAAGGACTGCAGCAGACAGGGTGTGGAACTTGTCCAAGAGAGACAGAGGAACAGATTGCAGGGAGCAAAGCTGGAAGAGTAGAGCCAGTGAAGTCCTTTGACATCAGACATGAAATTATAGGATTTGGAGTTTGACCTGCTGAGATCTCATCTGAGTTTGGTACAGTATTTCCTCCTTATAGCCACATTCTACCATTTTGGAATGGTAATATATATTCTGTGCCATTGTATGTTGGAAGGATTTAATTTGCCTTTTGATTTCATAGAGGGTTACAATTAAAATCAGAAGAGGTTTTTAACCTTTAAATTGTGTTAAGACATTGCAAGACTATTGGAGTTGAACTAAATATATTTTGAATTATGGTAAGGCCACAAGCCTTTTAGGGACAGAGAGTTGTGGTGGCTATAACAAGAATAACTTCCATAAGGACATATACTGAAATACTTGGTCACCAGTTCGTAGCACTGTTTGGAAAAGGGGAGGAGTTGTGGTCTTGTTGGAAGAAGTGTGTCACTGGGAACAGACTTTGAGGTTTTAAAAAGCCCTTTCCCAGTATTCCTCATTCTTCTCTCTGCCTCTTTATAAGCAAGCAGCCAAAATTGGCAGAATTGACATGTGACTCCCTGTCTCCTCCTTGTGGATAAGGATGTAAACTCTCAGAGATTGCTCTAGCCTATGCTTATCTACTTGCTGCCATGTTCCCCATCATGACAATCATGGACTCATTCTCTGAAACTGTAACTCTTCTACAAGTTTCTTGATCATGGTATCTCATCACATAAATCATAGAATAACTCAGATATAGTAGAAGATTTATGTGAAACTTATTTTGAGACTGAAGTATGAAACCTTTGAGACCTCATCATGGAACCTCATCATAATGCAGTAAGCGTATTTTATATACTTTATTACAAAGATGCAGACTCCTCTGCTCAGAATCCCAAAGACTTTTCTGCAAATCTGTGGGATGTAGACACAGGACATTGTCTGGTAGTCAGATCTACACTAGTATAGCAGTGAAATTTGATGGCTAGCTGCTTGTGACAGGTTTCTTTGACAGTGCCATATCTTGTGGATGCTCTTTATCTGCTGGCATAAGCACACAGGATGAGCCAGCAAGGTGATTTCACAGAATTGCAAAGTCAAGTCTACCTTGGACTGATGCTGAAGACCTCCTGTTTTATATGCCACTGACAGACCTCACTTGGGTCTCTGATCTGCGTGGAACGGGTCTCTCGGTTTCAGGAGAGCGAGGATTTGGCGGCAAATGAATGACAATCAGTTCACACGAGAGTGTAAAACTGAATGTACAGATTAAAATGGGCATTACATCTTTAATACAGAACAAACAAGAAAAGCAGGACATGATACATCTGCAGATACAATGATACAAAACAAAGGATTGAATACAACAAAAGACCAGGGGGTGGGACCAGGCAGCTTGAGAAGGAAGCCAGGTGAATGGCTACTGGATAGTTAAAGCCCACTGTCAGGGGTCCCCAGTCAATCCTCCATTATGCTGTTCCTTTGGGCCTAGCAGAAAAACCTGTTTTGGGGGGTTCTGCTAACACAATACCACAACCCCCCCTATTTTCTAGGCCTTGGTAAGATTTGCCCTGAGCTTGGCTCTGTTTTTTGTGATGCTTAATCCGTTTCACAGGTCTTTACTGGAAGTGAATTAGAATGTTAATGAATAGGTAATCTTCTCACTGAATTCCGAGTTCCTGGCTTTAAGGATTTTTTTTAGGACTATGGAACACTGGTGGAAACTTCACCTATGGTAAAAATTCAATCTTTAAAGGCATTAATAATACTGAAAGAGAGCATACACCATACTAACATGTGGATAGGGTTCGTGTATATAGATTATTGGAAATGCCAGGACTCCAGGAGGTTGAGTCTCCTTGAGACTCTTTTTCTCAGGACTTGTTCAGGTTTTTAGACCTGTTGTGAGTCACTACTAGAGTGGGTGTGGCATTTGTCAACAAGTGTGAGATCAAAATTTGTCTAATTGAGAGAGAAATTAGCTGCATGTGCTCGAAGACATTGTGAGGGTCAAAATATTTCCTTGCAGTTAAGATAGCATTTTGATGTCAAATACATTGTCTTTGTTTTATTACTTAGTCTCTTCTAGTAGGAAGTGGCTAATAATAAAATGATAAGAGTCATTCATATACCCAAAATAGCAAAGTTGATCTTACTTAGCTTTAGAGATGTGGTTTATTTTTACAATTAGTTTTTGATATCATGGATTTGTCGGTTAGGATATCTGCCAGAGTATAAGAGTTTAAATGAGGACTTCAGCCTCAGGATCCTAGCAGAATGGACTGAATGAGCAAGTGACATGGGCTTAGTCTGACGTTGGCATGGTTGATCATAATAACATAATGTTATAGAAGGAACTTGCATAAATATATGCATCCCAGTTTTAGGATGTACCAGATTGTTCTCCAAGTTGAATGAACTACTACTTTATGTTCAATTAGCAAAGTATAAAGGTTGTAATTTTTTTTCAGATCTTTCTTCACCTACACTGTTTTAGAAAATGATTTCTGATAATAAATCAGTCAACAGTTTTCTATCTGTTTCTGGATTCACTAAACAAAAAACTGAGTGCAAGGTGTGGGACACCTCCATAGAAGTTGTTGCCAGGGAGATCTAAGAAGCTCCTAAAATAATGAAGTATCTTATTTATCCTGATTACTCAAATACTGGAATCTGTTGACACTAACCTATTGCTGAAGATGCCACATACTTTGGATGCCATATCTAGAGAAATTTAGCTTTAAATGAACTAGAAATTTCTTCCCTCATAGCCATTGTTCGATGTGCTACAAAGGCTTTGGGAGGTTAGCAATAAAGGTGTCAAGGGTCATATCCATCTGTGCATTCTGTGAATTACATATAAACCTGCCAGTAAAGATACAGATATTTTGTGTGATAAAGGGATTTCTATTATAGGGGTAACCAACTACTGCCTTCTTTAATTTGAGGCCTGCTCTACAAGAAAAGATTTATACATAGTGCCATAAACATAGAAAAAGCACATGGCTGAAAAAGGAAGTTCATTCCACTCCTTTAAATGTTTAGAGACCCTTTCAGAAGAGAGGATTGAAATTGAAGTGCAAATGGATAAGACAGAGGGCTTCAAAACTGCCTTTTTCAAGCACAACACAGCCATAGTGATCATGAATTCAATAGTACATGTGACAACTGGCATTGATTCCATGCAAATCAGGTCTTATTAAAAGTCATGTATGACTAAGAAGAGGCTTGGGGCCTTCCACTTCCTGCTGATCTATTTGCAGCTAATAGAGATAGCACCCAGTTTTATTCACACCAGTGAGCCCACAAATCTCTGGCAATTTGTTCCAAAACCCAGGGTTATACAGGCAGTTCCTAGTAAAACCCCACTGGACACAAGGCAGAACAAAAACCAAATGAATGTTGCAGAGATTTGTATGGAAGGAGTCAGACTGGCGAACCCTGGAGGAAAATAAGGCGTTGGGAGAAAGTAACCAGAATGTATGAAACTGTCAAAGAACAGCATTTGTTAGTATAAAAAGAAAGAAACCCAAACAGAAATCAAGACTATAGCAAACACAGCGTTTCAAATCAGAAAGAGGAAGTTTCAAGCAAAACTATTTTTTCCTAATAAAGGAAATAAAGTTGTCTAGAAGATGTAGAAGGACTTTGAAAGCAAATATAAAACAAGAATGTTTTCTGGCTGACTTGATATTAGGTTATCTTGACAGACAAAATGAAAGCCTCTAAGGTCTTCAGTGTAGAAATTCGTATTTCCTTAGTCTGGGCTCCAGGCTGGTCTAAGAATTTTGGGATTCTGATGAGCAGTAGATGATAGATTTCAACCTTTTAAGGCTCATATTACTATATAGGAGAGATGTAACACTTGATAAAATAAAAATACATGTGTCCTTTATCCCAGTTATCTTGCTTTTAATAATCTATCATGTGTCACCAGTCACACCAAATCTCAAAGCCATGTGCATCATGTTTTCACTGAATTGTTTGTAGAAAAAATTAACCACAAAACCTAAATAATAAGCAAAAAGTAACAAAAAAATGCCTAGATAAAACCTGAGCATGCATTGTATTTATAGGATGAGACATTGTATTGCTATGACAATAGTTAACTGTAGTTCTCTAAGTTACATTTAAAGAAACATGGAAGAATAGTGAGAGAAAGTTTGAGAAAAATAATGCAGAACAACTGTGAATAATACAGAACCATTGTGTAATGGTACTAGAGGCTCAGTGGATGAAGGTGCTGGCCACCAAACCTGACAACCGAGTTTGATCCCTAGGATCCATGTGGTACAACAAACAAACAAAAACAAACAAACAAACAAACAAAACTCCAGGTTCTCTGTGTTTATGTGTGGCTGTAAACGTGGTGTTTTTGTGAGACTCCTACAAGTGGCAGCAGATGCATCTCTGACTCTTTTGCATGCTCTTGGGACTCTTTAGCTCCTATTGGGTTGCCTTGTCTTGCAGGCCTGGTTCTTTCTGAAGTAGAAATGAAGGGAGAATGTTTCTGGGGTAGATGGGAGGGAGGGTGGAGTTGGGAGAGTTGGAGAGAGGGGGAAATGTGCTTAGGATTTACTGAATAAGAGAAGATTCTATTTATGAGACACACACACACACACACACACAGAGACAGAGACAGAGACAGAGACAGAGAGACATTCAGGGAATTCCATGCCACAGCTGCTAAAACAAACAAATAAACAAAACAAAGCAAAACCAACTAACCAAACCAGATCAAACCAATCCGAACCAAAAATCTTTCTCTGACTATATGTAGGGAATAGTGGGATATTGTTTCCTTAGCAAATCTTTGCATCAATTCATTTGAGTAAGAATTTATTCCATAATTTCTGAAAATAAATTTTACAAAGAAGACATCATACCTTACATATGCTTCTCTAGTAACTCTCCAGCAAATTCACTGCTTCACTAAGATAGATTTGGATGTCTGGCATGGTGTCTTGTCTAAGGTTAATAAACATTGGTGCATGTCTCTCCAGGAGTAACCACATAGAACAACTGCTGCCTGAACAGAGACCAAAAGAACCACACCATGAGTAGCGGAGGAGCAGTTGCATATACCTTGCTAAGGATGTTAGGGCATATAATACAGGCTGACCTACCTAGGGGTATAAATGCTCATGGAAGCAGTCCCAGTATGGCAATCTTTCCCATGTAGTATGCATCGTTCCTGTAATGCCAGATGCATGCTCCCTGTATTTGTTGTAAGACATGCAAGCAATTATGAACTGTCTGAAAGTGGAGATTCGTTGAAGAGAATTTTTGGGTGACCATATTCCTCTATGTACTGTAGTATAGTATGACATCTTGATTAATGAGATCTGTTATGTGATTATAGGAATGTCTCCCAAAGTGGCAATAGAGAAAATGGTACTGTCCCTGAAGGTAGCAAGTATGGAATGGAGTGTAAGCAGGCCATGGCTATAGTTGTATGCCTGTTGATTTTTTAAAACTTTTTATTTTATTTTATTTTATTTTATTTTATTTTATTTTATTTTATTTTATTTTTTAGATGTTTTCTTCATTTACATTTCAAATGCTATCCCCTTTTCTAGTTTCCTCTCCAAAAATCCCATATAACACCCCTCCCCCTGCTCCTTAACCCACCTACTCCCACTTCCTGGCCCTGGCATTCCCCTATAATGGGGCATAGAATCTTCACAAGACCAAGGGCCTCTCCTCCCATTGATGGCCGACTAGGCAATCCTCTGCTACATATGCAGCTAGAGACATGAGCACTGGAGGAACTGGTTAGTTCATATTGTTCATCCTATAGGGTTGCACACCCCTTCAGCTCCTTGGGTACTTTCTCTGTCTCCTCTACTGGGGTCTCTGTTTTCTATCCAATAGATGACTGTGAAAATCAACCTCTGTATTTTCCAGGCACAGACATAGTCTCACAAGAGACAGCTATATCAGGGTCCTGTCAGCAAAATCTTGCTGGCATATGCAATAGTGTCTGGGTTTGGTGGCTGTTTAAGGGATGGATCCCTGGGTGGGGCAGTCTCTGGATGGACCTTTCTTCCATCTCCACCCTAAACTGTCCCTGGAACTCCTTCCATGGGTATTTTGTTCCCCATTCTAAGGAGGAACTTTGGTCTTCCTTCTTCTTGAGTTTCATGTGTTTTGGAAATTGTATCTTGGGTATTCTAAGTTTCTGGGCTATTATCCACTTATCAGTGAGTGCATATCATGTGAGTTCTTTTGTGAATGTGTTCCTTCACTCAGGATGATATCCTCCAGATCCATCCATTTGCCTAAGAATTGCATGAATTCATTGTTTTCCAATAGTTGAGTAGTACTCCATTGTGTAAATGTGCCACATTTTCTGTATCCATTCCTTTGTTCAGGGACATCTGGGTTCTTTCCAGTTTCTGGCTATTATAAATAAGGCTGCTGTGAACATAGTGGAGAATGTGTCCTTATTACCAGTTGGAACATCTTCTGGGTATATTCCCTGGAGAAGTATTGCTGGATCTTCTGGCACTACTATGTCCAATTTTCTGAGGAACCGCCAGACTGATTTCCAGAGTGATTGTACCAGCTTGCAATCCCACCAGCAATGGAGGAGTGCTCCTCTTTCTCCACATCCTCACCAGCATCTTCTGTCACCTGAATTTTTGATCTTAGCCATTCTGACTGGTGTGAGGTGGAATCTCAGGGTTGGTTTGATTTGCATTTCCCTGTTGATTAAGGATGTTGAACATTTTTTTTCAGGTGTTTCGCAGCCATTTGGTATTCCTCAGTTGAGAATTCTTTGTTTAGCTCTGTACCCCAGTTTTTAATGGGGTTATTTGATTTTCTGGAGTCCAGCTTCTTGAGTTCTTTGTATATAGTGGATATTAGTCCCCTATCAGATTTAGGATTGGTAAAAATCCTTTCCTAATCTGTTGGTGGCCTTTTTGTCTTATTGACAGTGTCTTTTGCCTTACAGAAGCTTTGTAATTTTATAAGGTCCTATTTGTGGATTCTCAATCTTACAGCACAAGCCATTGCTGTTCTATTCAGGAATTTTTCCCTTGTACCCATATCTTCAAGGGTTTTCTCCACTTTCTCCTCTATAAGTTTCAGTGTCTCTGGTTTTAAGTGGAGTTTCTTGATCCAATTAGAATTGAGCTTTGTACAAGGAGACAAGAATGGATCAATTCACATTCTTATACATGATAACCATCAGTTGTGCCAGCTCCATTTCTTGAAAATGCTGTCTTTTTTTTTCCACTGGATGGTTTTAGCACCCTTGTCAAAGATCAAATGACCATAGGTGTGTTCATTGCTGACAGAACCCCAGTATAGCTGTCTCTTGTGTGGCTATGCCAGTGCCTGGCAAATACAGAAGTGGATGCTCACAGTCATCTATTGGATGGAACACAGGGCCCCTAATGGAGGAGCTGGAGAAAGTACCCAAGGAGCTAAAGGGATCTGCAACCCTATAGGAGGATCAACAATATGAACTAACCAGTAACCCTCCCCCCCCCAACCCCTGTCCACAACTGTGTCTCTAGTTGCATATGTAGCAGAGGATGGCCTAGTCAGCCATCAATGGGAGGAGAGGCCCTTGGACTTGTGAAGATCATATTCCCCAGTACAGGAGAATGCCAGGGCCAGGAAGCAGGAGTGGGTGGGTTGGAGAGCAAGACTGGGGGACTTTGGGGATAGCATTTGAAATGTAAATGAAGAAAATAATTTAAAAAAGGAAAAAATAATAAGAAACACAATAGTGGCTGGGCTGACTACCCAAGAAATAGAGGAATCACAATTATAAAAGGTTTTAAAGATACTGTCCTCTACATTGTCCTGTGACTTTTTTTTTTCAGGAAAAGTAGAAAAAAAGGTTCAGATGCAAGATTTGGCTTGTTTTTGGTTACAGCAGGCAGCATGTGAGAAAGAGCACACATTTATCTCTGCTAAATAGCCTTCCCTTGGACAAACACTAAGCATGGAGTGCATGGGAAGAATCAGACAGTGAAGGGAAGGGAACAAGGTAAAATGACAGAAGGAAGCACCTAAGCCCACTTTTACATACACAGGAAGGGGAATCAATGGTTCAGAATAAGGCAGGAGGTTTAACAATGGTCCAGGACAGGAATCCATTTCAATCAGGAACCTCTGCTTCTGAGCTTCTCAGATTGGGGAATGTCTGTTAAATCTTCAGTGTCTTGTATGTGTCTGTTAGTTTCTTTTGCCTAGTTTTAGCTTCATGCCACTGTACTCAGATATAGTACAAACAATTATCTCCATTTTCCTATGTTTGTTAAACTTATTTTGTGTCCCACTGGATGATGTATTTTAGAGAAAACTCTAATGACTCCTGAACAGAATGTGTATTCTGTCACATGTAGATGAAATGTTCTGTAGATGTCTTTGATGTCATTTAATAGATGCTTCTCTGTCAAGTTTTTGTCAAGGACTTTTTATGATGAGAGTATAGTTTTGAATTTACCTACTATTACTGTGCAGTGGTTAATGTTTACATCAGGGAGGCTTGTAATGATTTTCTTCTCTTGGCTTATTGGTACTCTAAACGTCGGTCTCTTATACTTAGGGTATTTTTCTCTTTAGGTTTGGAATTTTTCCTGCAATTATATTAAAAATATTTCCCATTCTTTTGGCATGAAATTCTTCTGTGCTCAGATTCACATATTTGTCCTGTTTATACTACTCTGACACTCTCTCAAGTTCCTATTCCTCTACTATGTCTTTAAGCCCAAATATTCTGTCCTCCCATTGTTCTTTGTGGTGAAAATTTCCACTTAACTTTTAATTTGACATTGAAATCTTCATTTCCAGCACCCCAGCTTGATATATTCTTCAGTATTTCTATCTTTATTGAATTCCATTTTCATACCCTACATTGTCTTTCGTATTTTCCTCAGCTGACTTTATTAACAATTTTCTTCAAATTAAAGAGTTTATTCATGTCCTTTCTTCCCTTTGAACATTTTTGAATTTTTGTTGTTATTTTTTATATTTGGAATTTCATCTGATTCATTCTCATTAGGACCATTATTTTGGAACTGGTAATTAGTGGAGATGTCTTGTGGTCTTTGTTTTTCTACTTTTTGCATTGAGACCTGTAGTGATTGTTGGTTGAATTTTCATTGAAGTCAGCTTCATTTCTTTTTAGTGAAACTGTTTTCGGTGTTCAAAAAGGACTATGATACAGTAGTGTCCAGGTGTCATTTTCCTTAATTAGTGCTCAGGGCACTGTGCTTGATTGATTCCCAGTGTCTTACTTAGGGTTTCATTGCTGTGAAGACATACCATAAGCACTGCAACTCTTATAAAGGAAAACATTTACTTGGATCTGGCCTATTGTTTAAGAAGTTTTGTCCAATATCATCACTGTGCATCCAGGCCTGGAGCTGAAGAAGCTGAAAATTCTATGTCTTGATCCGCAGGCAACAGAAGACTGTATACAAAACTGGTCACAGCTTGAGCATATTATCACCTCAAAGCCTGCCTCCACAGTGACACGCTTCTTTCAACAAGACCACACTTATACTAAAAAGGTGCATCATCTCCTAGTAGTGCCACTCCCTATGGGTCAAGCTTTTAAACACATCAGTCTACATATACTCAAACCACCACACCCAGTATTCCTGCATAACTAGACTACTATCTTTAAAAGTGATCACTATTAAATCCAAAGAAGACTATGAAGAAACAATAATAATTACATTAAAAATCACTCTTGAGCAACAATCATTTTAATAGCTATAGGGGCCCTGATTGTATTTCACATAATCATATGCTAGTTACTGTGGGATTAGTGGAAAGAAAAAAAATCAGGGAAATAGTAGTGGTTAGTTTTGAATTCATAACAAACAGAGAAGGGGCATATAAATTGAAGGGTAATGGAGGGGAAAAGGGAGAATGAGGTAGTTTGGGCTAAAGATAGACTAAAAAAAGAGATAAGCAATCAAAGACACATGTAGACACAAGCTGGAAAAACAGAGAATGCACAGTGCACAACACTGAGGTTTTTATGCAATGAAAAACACATCTCTAGCTACTGTTTATTTTAAATATTGGATACTTTAGTTAGAATTTGTAGATTTCATTAGAATGTTATAGGGAACATTACAAAATGTTTGGTATAAAAAATTATGTGGCAAACTCAGTTGTGTAGAGAGAATGCCGAGTTCTTTACTGGAGCTGAGTAAAGAGTGGGAGAAGACATGAAAAATAACTAGTAGCCCTTCCGTCTGGTCCTCGCTTCTGGGGTAGACCCCTAGTTGGTCTGTTCCCCTGAATATTCCATATCTCGATACATCCCAGTGGCCCACTGCACTCAGAGCAGTTGGACCCACTGCTCTCACAGCAGTTGAGAATCGGCTGTACTCAGCACAGTTGGTCAACAGCTTGACTGCTCCACAGAAGACCCAACGGTCTGAAGGCCTCCCATGAGATCTACTGCAGCCAGGGCAACAGATCAGCAGCTTCTCTGTCCCTGTGAAGAGCCCCCAGAAGAAAAGCCCCACAGTTGGTCTGATACAGCCAGGGCCACAAGCTTACCAGGAGACCTGAAGCACCTCAGAGACAAAACTCTCGATCAACATATATAGAGAAAACAAAATATTCTAGAACAAAACCAAATTCAAACAGTATCTATTTACCAACCCAGCCTTACAGAGGAAGGTACCTGCACCAAAGAAAGGACAAGATATTAAGCATCTCACAGCAAAGTCAAAAGCAGAGCCACAGCACATAAAGACACCTACAAAAACAAACATGTCAGGAACCAACAGTCATCCCTCTTTAATATCTGTCAGTATTAATGGACTCAACTCACCTATAAAAAGACATAAGCTAACAGATTGGATACGCAAACACGATACGACATTTTGCTGCATACTAGAAACACACCTCAACAACAAAGACAGACACTATTTCAGAGTAAAAGAATGGAAAAAAGTCTTCAAAGCAAATGGTATAAGGAAACAAGCAGGAGTTGCCATCCTAATATCCAATAAAATAGACTTTCAACCAAAAGTTATCAAGCATGATGAAGAAGGATACTTCATATTCATCAAGGGGAAAAATCCACCAACAGAAAGTCTCAATACTGAACATATATGCCCCAAATGCAAGAACACCCAAATTCATGAAAGACACTTTACTAAAACTCAAAACTCACATTGATCCCCACACAATAATAGTGGGAGATTTCAATACCCCACTCTCACCAATGGACAGGTCATTGAAACAGAAACTAAACACAGACACAGTGAAGCTAAGAGAGGTTATGAACAAAATGGAATTAACAGATATCTACAGAACATTTCACCTTCTTCTCAGCACCTCATGGTACCTTCTCCAAAATCGACCATATAATTGGTCACAAAACAACTGTCAACAGATACAAGAAGACTGAAACAATACCGTGCATCCTATCAGACCACCATGGCTTAGGTTGGTCTTTAATAACAGTAAAAGCTACAGAAATCCCACATACACATGGAAACTGAACAACTCGTTACTCAGTGATAACTTGGTAAAGGAAGAAATAAAGAAAGAAATTAAAGACGTCCTGGAATTTAATGAAAATGTTGACACATCATATCCAAACCTATAGGACACAGTGGAAAGCAGTGCTAAGAGGAAAGTTCATAGCACTAAGTGCCCTGGTAAAGAAATGGGAGCAATCTTACACTAACAACTTAACAACACACCTGAGAGTCCTAGAGCAAAAAACCAGCAAACTCAACCAAGAGAAGTAAAAGGTGGGAAATAGTCAAACTCAGGGAGGAAATTAAACAAGTAGAAATAAAGAAAACAATACAAAGAATCAGCAAAACTAAAGCTGGTTCTTTGAAAGAATCAACAAGGTAGATGAACCTCTAGCCAAACTAACTAAAGGGCCAAGAGGCAGTATCCAAATTAATAAAATCAGAAATGAAAAGGGAGACATAACAACAGAAACAGAGGAAATTCAAAAAAATCATCAGATCCTACATAACAGTCTATACTCAAAAAAAAAAACTGGAAAATCTAGGTGAAATGGATGGTTTTCTAGAAAGAGGCCACATACCAAAGTTAAGTCAAGAGCAGATAAACTATCTAAACTGGCCAATATCAGACAAGAAAATAGAAGTCATTAAAAACTTCCCAACCAAGAAAAGTCCAGGACCAGATGGATTTAGTGCAGAATTCTACCAGACCATCAAAGAAGACCTGATACCAATTTTCCTCAAACTATTCCATAAAATAGAAACAGAAGGAATATTACCTAACTTGTACTATGAAGTCACAATTACTCTGATACCTAAACCACACAAGGACCCAACCAAAAAAGAGAACTTCAGACTAATCTCACTTATGAATATTGATGCAAAAATGCTCAATAAAATTATTGTAAACCGAGTCCAGGAACACATTAAAACCATCATTCACCATGATCAAGAAGGCTTCATCCCAGGGATGCAAGGTTGTTTTAATACATGAAAACCCATTAACATAATCCACTACATAAACAAATTCAAAGAAAAAAATCACATGATCATCCCCTTAGATGCTGAAAAAGCATTTGACAAAATACAACACCCCTTCANGTTAAAAGTATTGGAGAGATCAGGAATTTAAGGCCCATACTTAAACATAATAAAAGTAATTTATTGCAAACCAACAGCCAATATCAAATTAAACGGAGACATACTTGAAGCAATCCCACTGAAATCAGGGAAAAGACAAGGATTCTCACTCTCCCCATGTCTATTCATATAGTACTGAAAGTGTTAGCCAGAACAATAAGACAACAAAAAGAGATCAAGGGGATACAAATTGGTAAAGAAGAAATAAAGGTAACACTATATGATATGATAGTATACATAAGTGACCCCAAAAATTCTACAGAGAACTTCTCCAACTGATAAACAACTTCAGCAAAGTGGCTAGATATAAAATTAACTCAAATAAGTCTGTATCCTTCCTCTATACAAAGGATAAACAGGCTGAGAAAGAAATTAGGGAAACAATTCCCATCACAATAGTTACAAATAGTATAAAATATCTTGGTGTGACTGTAACCAAACACGTGAAAAACCTGCATGACAATAACTTCAAGTCTCTCAAGAAAGACATTGAAGAAGATCTCAGAAAATGGAGAGATCTCCCATGCTCATGGATTGGCAGAATTAACAGTAAAAATGGCCATCCCACCAAAGGCAATCTATAGATTCAATGCAATCTCCACCAAATTCCCAACACAATTCTTCAAAGACACAGAAAGAGCAATTCTCAAATTCACCTGGAAAGGAAAAAAAAAGTATAGCAAAAACAATTCTTAACAATAAAAGAACAGCTGGGGGAATCACCATCCCTGACCTCATGCTTTACTATAGAGCAATAGTGGTAAAAACTGCATGGTATTGGTACAGAGACAGACACGTTGATCAATGGAATAGAATTGAAGACCCAGAAATAAAACCACACACTTACGGTCACTTGATCTTTGACAAAGGCGCCAAAAATATACAATGGAAAAAAGAAAGCATCTTCAATAAATGGTGCTGGTCTAACAGTCTGTCTGTATGTAAAAGAATGAAAATAGACCCATTTTTGTCACATTGTACATAGCTCAAGTCCAAGTAGATCAGGGACCTCAACCTAAAACCAGATACACTGAATCTAATAGAAGAGAAAGTGGGAAAGAATCTTGAATTCATTGGCACAGGGGGAAATTTCCTAAAGTGAACTCCAGCTGCTCATGCTCTAAGATCAAGAATTGATAAATGGAACCTCATAAAACTGGAAAACTTCTGTAAGGTGAAGAACATAGTTGCTAAGACAACTCGGCAACCTAGTGAAAAAGTCTTCACTAACCCCATATCTGATAGAGGGCTAATATCTAAAATATATAAGGAATTCAAGGAGTTAATCAGCAAAAAAACAAAAAAACAAAACAAAAAAAAACAACCAGCTTGGTGTGGTGACGCACGCCTTTAATCTCAGCACTCGGGAGGCAGAGGCAGGCAGATTTCTGAGTTCGAGGCCAGCCTGGTCTACAAAGTGAGTTCCAGGACAGCCAGGGCTATATAGAGAAACCTGNCTATGAAGTCACAATTACTCTGATACCTAAACCACACAAGGACCCAACCAAAAAAGAGAACTTCAGACTAATCTCACTTATGAATATTGATGCAAAAATGCTCAATAAAATTATTGTAAACCGAGTCCAGGAACACATTAAAACCATCATTCACCATGATCAAGAAGGCTTCATCCCAGGGATGCAAGGTTGTTTTAATACATGAAAACCCATTAACATAATCCACTACATAAACAAATTCAAAGAAAAAAATCACATGATCATCCCCTTAGATGCTGAAAAAGCATTTGACAAAATACAACACCCCTTCANGTTAAAAGTATTGGAGAGATCAGGAATTTAAGGCCCATACTTAAACATAATAAAAGTAATTTATTGCAAACCAACAGCCAATATCAAATTAAACGGAGACATACTTGAAGCAATCCCACTGAAATCAGGGAAAAGACAAGGATTCTCACTCTCCCCATGTCTATTCATATAGTACTGAAAGTGTTAGCCAGAACAATAAGACAACAAAAAGAGATCAAGGGGATACAAATTGGTAAAGAAGAAATAAAGGTAACACTATATGATATGATAGTATACATAAGTGACCCCAAAAATTCTACAGAGAACTTCTCCAACTGATAAACAACTTCAGCAAAGTGGCTAGATATAAAATTAACTCAAATAAGTCTGTATCCTTCCTCTATACAAAGGATAAACAGGCTGAGAAAGAAATTAGGGAAACAATTCCCATCACAATAGTTACAAATAGTATAAAATATCTTGGTGTGACTGTAACCAAACACGTGAAAAACCTGCATGACAATAACTTCAAGTCTCTCAAGAAAGACATTGAAGAAGATCTCAGAAAATGGAGAGATCTCCCATGCTCATGGATTGGCAGAATTAACAGTAAAAATGGCCATCCCACCAAAGGCAATCTATAGATTCAATGCAATCTCCACCAAATTCCCAACACAATTCTTCAAAGACACAGAAAGAGCAATTCTCAAATTCACCTGGAAAGGAAAAAAAAAGTATAGCAAAAACAATTCTTAACAATAAAAGAACAGCTGGGGGAATCACCATCCCTGACCTCATGCTTTACTATAGAGCAATAGTGGTAAAAACTGCATGGTATTGGTACAGAGACAGACACGTTGATCAATGGAATAGAATTGAAGACCCAGAAATAAAACCACACACTTACGGTCACTTGATCTTTGACAAAGGCGCCAAAAATATACAATGGAAAAAAGAAAGCATCTTCAATAAATGGTGCTGGTCTAACAGTCTGTCTGTATGTAAAAGAATGAAAATAGACCCATTTTTGTCACATTGTACATAGCTCAAGTCCAAGTAGATCAGGGACCTCAACCTAAAACCAGATACACTGAATCTAATAGAAGAGAAAGTGGGAAAGAATCTTGAATTCATTGGCACAGGGGGAAATTTCCTAAAGTGAACTCCAGCTGCTCATGCTCTAAGATCAAGAATTGATAAATGGAACCTCATAAAACTGGAAAACTTCTGTAAGGTGAAGAACATAGTTGCTAAGACAACTCGGCAACCTAGTGAAAAAGTCTTCACTAACCCCATATCTGATAGAGGGCTAATATCTAAAATATATAAGGAATTCAAGGAGTTAATCAGCAAAAAAACAAAAAAACAAAACAAAAAAAAACAACCAGCTTGGTGTGGTGACGCACGCCTTTAATCTCAGCACTCGGGAGGCAGAGGCAGGCAGATTTCTGAGTTCGAGGCCAGCCTGGTCTACAAAGTGAGTTCCAGGACAGCCAGGGCTATATAGAGAAACCTGTCTCAAAAAATCAAAACAAACAAACAAACAAACAAAAAACAAAAAAAAACAAAAAACAAAAAAAACAACCCAATAAAAAGTGGGATAGAGAACTAAACCAAGAATTCACTCACAACTGAGGAATCTTGAATGGCTGGGAAACACCTAAAGAAATGTTCAAAGTCCTTAGTGATCAGAGAAATGCAGATCAAAATGACACTGAGATTCCACCTACACCAGTCAGAATGGCTAAGATCAAACCCTCAGTTGACAACACATGTTGGAGAGGATGTGCAGAAAGAGAAACACTCCTCCATTGCTGGTGGGATTGTAAACTGGTACAACCACTCTGGAAATCAATCTGGAGATTCCTCAGAAAATTGGAAATATATCTACCCAAAGACCCAGTTATACTGCTTTTGGGAATATACCCCAAAAGATGCCCCACCATGCCACAGGGGCATGTGTTCCACTATGTTCATAGTGGCCTTATTTGTGATAGCCAGAAGCTAGAAACAACCTAGATGTCACACGACAGAAGAACGGATACAGAAAATGTGGTTCATTTACACAATGGAATACTACTCAGCTATTAAGAATAAGGACATCCTGAGTTTTGCAGGCAAATGGATGGACCTAAAAAATCTCATCCTGAGTGAGGTAACTCAGACCCCAAAGGACATACATGGTGTATACTCCCTAATAAGTGGATATTAGCTAAAGAAAACAAAACAAAACAAAACAAAACAAAAAAAAAAAAAAGAAAAAAAAAAGAAAAAAGAAAAAAGAAAGAAAGAAAAAAGATAAAAAGAAAGAAAAAGAAAAAAACTCATACAGAATACACAAGATACAGTCCACAGAATTCAAAAGGCTCAACAAGTTGAAGTGCCCAAGAGAGGATGCCCCAATCCTACTTGGGAGAGAGAAGAAAGCAATCACAAGTGGGGAAGGAGGGAGGGAGGGAGGTGCTTGGGAGGGAATGTGGACAGTTTGGGGGGGCAGTGTGGGGTTGGAGGGGAACCTGATCTGGTATTGGATTAGGTAAAAGAACTAAAGCCCTGAGGGCCAGCTGAAAGAATGCAAACAGGCAATCTCAGGAAAGAGGAGGTTGGAGTGACTCCTCCAGAGTGCACCAGAGACCTGGGAGGTGAGAGACTCCCAGGACTCATAGGGAGGGGCCTTTGATGAAATGCCTGACAGTGGGGAAAGGGAACTTATAGAGCCCACCTCCAGCAGGAAGACAGTGCATCAAGTGAGGGATGGGGTTGCCATCCAACAGTCATACCCCTGATCCATGATTGTTTCTGTCTGAAAGAATTTCAGGGATGGAAATGGAGAGGAGTCTGAGAAAAAAGACGGTCCAGCGACAGGCCCAAAGTGGGATCCAGATCAAGGGAAGGTCCCAAGGCCTGACACTATTACTGAGGCTATGGAATGTTCACTGAAAGGGATCTATCCTGACTGCTCTCCGAAAGACCCTACTAGCAGCCGAAAGAGTCAGATGCAGTTATTTGCACCCAACCAATGGACAGAAAGAAGCAGCTGACCCCTGTTGTTGAATTAGGGAAGGCTGAAAGAAGCTGAGGAGGAGGGCAACCCTGTAGGAGAAGTCTTAATTAATCTGAACTCCGGAGATCTTTCAAACCCTGGACCACCAAACAGGCAGCATACACCAGCTGATATGAGGCCCCCAACACACACACACACACACACACACACACACACACACACACACACACACACACAGTAGAAGACTTTCAGGTCTGTGTTCATTCAGAGATGAAGCACCTAACCCTCAAGAGACTGGAGGCCCCAGGGAGTTTAGGGGTCAGGTGGGGGTGGGGTGGGGATATCTATGTGGAGATGGGGTGGGGTGGGGTGGAGGTGTGGGATGTGGAGCAGTCGGATGGTGAATAGAGATGGGTGGGGAATGGAATATGGAGTGTAAAAACTGAATTACAAATAAAATTAAATTAAAAAAAGGAAAATGAACTAGTAATTATTTACTGTCTTCCTTTAAAGCAATCAGTTAGCACAAAAGGGCAAACTGGGCCATTCATCCTGGACTTTTACTACTGGTCCAATCCTATCCCTAGAAATACAGTTCAACTGTCTCCTGCCTGTTCACTGCCTGCATCTCCTGTTTACCTGTCTCCATTTCTAATTCCGTTTCTTCAGTTCTACTCACCAGGCAGGCACACGGAAGCTCCAAATGGTAGAGACAAACTGAGAAGAAAGCCTGCAACAGTCTTCTATCTGAAGAGATTTATAGTTCCCAAAGCTGTTTTTGTTCATATAGATTTGCACAGAGATTATTTATAACTCGGAAGTGGGACCCAATAAGCACAGGGATCTGTTTCTGTGTCACTTACTAGTCATAAGCAAGTTATTATAGAAGAAAGCTACTAGAGTTCTTTCTGAGTTCAATATTTTCTCCTTTCTCAAGCAATCGAATTACTGCTTCACTGTCTTATAAAAATTCGAGGAAATAGAAGTGTCTAACATGTTTGCGTTTTGCTGTTTCCATCACACATAGCTCACAAGTTACGTTCTCTTTACTAGCTGACAGTGTAAAATTTAAAAGCTATTAAACAATTTTAAAGTTAAAGACCCATCTGCTAAACAGGTCTGCAAGCTGCAGATGACAGGCCATAACTTGGCATTGCCAAGAGGAAGCATAAACCATCCCTATGTTCTCTTCCCTTCCCCGGTTATAAGCGAAGACCTGATTACAGAAGAAGATGATAAATGGGATGCTTATAGGAGTGTGGTGAAGTAAGTTTTCATCAAAAACATGTCTTCTCACATGCAATGTCAATTAACAGCAGGCTCATGAAGACGGGGTTGCCGCTAAAAGGGAAGAGGGAAGTTTATTCCCAGATACACATCCCCAAGATACAGAGCTTGCTCATCTGTCCACAGACTAACCAATAGGAAAGCGGAGAGAGCAAGTGCGAGGATAATGGTAAAGGTGTTTGCAAACTATATTTGGAAGCACAATTTCTTGTGGTAGCACAGCACACACGAGGGAGTAGCTGGTTTGTCTTACTGTATTGACCGTCCCCTGGAGATAGCTGTTACCAGCGCTAGGATGCAGTAACTGCAGGTTCTCTATATGATCTGTGTGTGATCATAGGTCTTCATAATTCTTCTTGTGAAAAATAAGTAAAATAAAATAAAAACAAACAAGTAAACAACAGCAACAACAACAACAACAACAAAATGACACAAAACCAACCATACCAATGGAACAAAACAAAACCTGCTCCAACAGCCAGAAAACTCAGAGATAACTGAGAGTAGGCTGACATCTTGTGGCCTGGCAGGAAATAGGTATCTCACCAAAAAAAATTCTTCATATAGATGATCGGTGAACACAACTGTGGCCTCAAAACACAACACACGAATAAATAAAATGAACATATTTCGTATTTGTGGGAAATTATTTACTTGTATGCTAAATATATAAGAAATATAATATTTAATTACAGAAATTATGGCTTGACACTTAATTTTTGCTAGTACAATGGCATAGATACCACTACCTGCTGGGACTGACTCTAAGGCCATGACACAAAGATACTTTGAGAATTCACGGTCTGAGCTGAGAACTGCAATGCCGGGATATTTGGGGGTCCAATGTTAAGCAACCCGTGTCTGGAGGCTGCCTGAGACCAGGCTAAAACTTTGTTTGGCTGCTGGACTGTACCCACCACAGTCCACTGTCTTCTTTTTTGCTATCACTAACCTCTGCTGCCCTGCTGGTTGTTTGTGTTACTGCTCAATCTGAATGTTTGAAATCAGGCAAGCTAAGACCATGGGGAAAACACTATATTGCGTCTGATGTTGCAACAGTAAGGGAAATAGAATAGAAAAGCTCCCCCCCCCCCCCCGGTTGGTTTTGCTGAGGGAGCCTAAGCCTACTTACAGTCTGAGAAACTGAGAACAACCGTGTATGTATTTGATTGCAGCATTCATACAAATCCATTTTTGAACTAGCACAGTCACTGTTTGGGCCAATCAGAACCTTGCCTCTCCGCCCCAGTCACAGACATTAAGGCTGTGTTTCAACCAATCCTGATGTTGCTCTCAGGGTTCCCCCACCAGGAAAAGAGCGCCCCTTCTGGTCAAGATGGAAATGGCTCACAGAAGCCTGTGACGCTTGTGACTTGTAAAAGTCTGGTACAGTCTTAGCTGGAGCTGCATCTTCAGGAGCCAGGGAAATCAGCTGTCACTTTGTGCATGGTTGTTGAAAAGTGACCGTGGATGTTCGATTTGACTGGTGCTGGCTTAAAAGTATTTTGGTTGGGTGTTAGAATGAGAACGTTTCTGCCCAAAGCAGTTCAAAGGGTGAAGGGGTCCAACTCTCCCATTACCATCATCTTCATTTATAGTAATATGAGTACCAGGAGGGTTTATAATAAACATTTGATGGTTAGTAGTAACTGTTATCTTATGATATTTTTAAAATGCTCAATTCCCAAAGAAAGCTATGCACCCTTGGGTCTGTCTCATTTATCACAAGCATTCTCAGGTACTTATGCTTAATCCTCTCCTCCATGCCAATACGGGAATATCGAGCTGTGTTTGAGAATGATGGCTCTTTTGTCTGGAAGCTAGAATCCTAGAGCATTTGATGGTCACCGAGGTTGCCCAAGCAAGTGACTTTAGCTTATTATCTTGTGAATTTGAAGAATGAAATTCACAGACTACGGAGAGTGCATTTTAGAGAGAAGCCTATTGTAGATTCATATGTCTGGGCTTAAGCTGGAGAAGAAGAGCCACACTGTTTGAGGGCTGTAAGTCATCCACGTGGCAGACAAGCAGACACAAGGAGGGGACAAGTTAAGGAACGAAGTTATAGAGTTATAGAGAAAGAGTGAAGTGTGAACTATCAGGGAAAGCATGCTTAAAGAGGAGATTAAAAAGAAGAAAAGCAATCGTGCATTTCTGAGTAAGTCGGGAAAGTGAGGGTGTTTACAAAGCTTCATGCTGTGGCTCTGTAGGCTCCTGCACTCGTGTGTGTGTGTGTGTGTGTGTGTGTGTGTGTGTGTGTGTGTGTGTGAGTGTGAGGGTGGGGTGAGGGGTGGGGAGTGGGGTTGGTTCTGGGAAGGAAAAGTGGCTCTTTAGCTAATTGTGTTTCTTTAGCATGGTCTAAGGAAACTCATATTCCCGAGGGATGGTCCCTTGGCCAGATAATTGGCCAGCCTAACTGAATTAACTCTTAAGGGAAGAGAAAACAGCACATCTCTATCCAGAGGGCGAGTTCATCCTCTGGCATGAGGTGAGAGCTTTAATGCCATGGTAGCACCTCCACTTCTATGGGCAGTGGGTCTGTGGCTCCTTGCCACACTGTATTTTCCTCTTATGAGGATCGTGCCTTCAAGAGTATTTCCAAAAGGCTGTGAATGAGATCTCACTAACTCTTAAAGATAAGATGCAATGTCAACACACAGGTGGGAGATTTTCTTAGAATTCATCAAGCTCCTTCTCTAACTGCCTTCACCTCTGTCCATCGATACTAGCATGCTTTCAAGTTGCTGGACTCAAAGTTTATCCCTCCAAATAGTTCAAGTCAGTTATGTCTCTAGAGGTAAGACAACACCCCACCCCCAAGTCCTGCAGTAAGATACAAACTGTATTCAGCATTATTAAACCATGCAAAAGTAAGTCTACCACACCCATGGGATCATTTTCAAACAGGACACTTAACAGCTTATTTGGAGTCATTTGAATTTAGATTGCTTTCTATTATCCAGCTTTTCAAAGAATAGTAGGCTCCTGTTTGATTTATGTTTGACAAAAGTAGTTCACAAAGACAGCTTTCAAAAATTGGTCTGACCTAAACACCAAATTTAGCTTTTATCCCTTGAGTTACATAAAAGATGCGTCTTTTAAAATGAATTTTTTTTTTATTGATTTCTCTGTGCTTCGATGTGCTCCTGGCAAATAAGTCAACCTCTCTATGCCTTCAAGAAGGACAATAGCTCATAATTTCAGTTAGTGGGGACACAATCAGATAATTGATGTGACAGTATCTTGAAGCTAAAAAGGATCCAGTAAACAAATGTGTCTGCTCAGTCAATTTCTTCAAGTTTCTTAACTCAGTACTTCAGAATCTGACAAAGTAGAATTCTTCACACAACAGGTTGCCGTCAAAGTGCTGGCCTATATAGGTGTCCTGTAGCACTATCTTCAGGCTATGTATGAATATATATAAAACATCATGAACATTGTATTTAAATTTGTATACTATATATATAAAATATGTGTGTATATATAACATATAACAAAGTATAACATATTTAATACTTGTCATGTGATGTATGACATATGATATATAATTGATATATAAAAGTATATATGTCTATATATAGTACAATATACATATAAATGAATATATTTTGGAAGTGCTCTCAAAATAGAAAATCACAGATCTCAAATACTACTTTTTCTTAAGCATTTTGCATAAAGTATGCTGAGCTGTTCTGAATCAGGTACAGTACTGACTGGATTACATCAATTGCCTCTATTCCAAACATAGACAGACATAAGGAAGGCAGTATTAGATCTGCTTCTCTGTGCTGCTAGCATTCCATCCCTTGCTCTGAGCACAGACATCTAGGGTTTGTTGACCCTGTGAAAGCTCATGTGGACATACACTTCTTCAGCAGAGAGTCAGCTTAAAATTCTGAGCTTCAGAACCTAGTATATTTGTGGATCCATTGGTGCAACCCCACAGATGGCACTTTTGAGAAACAAAAGATCAGTTATGGGGAAAAGAAGGTCTCCCTTTCCTCACACAGGTAAGTGTAAGGTGAGTAAACATGGTTTTGTTCAAGAATGAGTTTTGAAAAATTTGCAGAGCCTGGAAGACGTTGCAAATACAGTGACAATGACATCATGCAAAAGAGTTCAGGGATTCTGTATTTACTATACTCTCCTGCTCTGGTATCAGTTTCACATGGGGGATATTAAGTAAGGGATACTGCCACTGTATCTATATGCTATAATTATAGATGTGATTGCAGGGGAAACATTTCAAATATTGTTTTTATAATTTTATGGGATTTCGGAATCACTGCAAATGTGTACTTTCCAATATTTTTAAAAGTCTTAGGTTCAGCTAAGACATCCCCTGAACTATCAGAAGTTTAATAATATGAAAAAGCATAAGGGACAGTGAGACAAAGGCAAATTCAGAGCATACTTTTCAGATGTTCCATGGTGCTAGGCTGTTTCTCACTTCCTCACCAGTGGAAGACTTGCCTACACCTGTTGAGAATGAACTCCCAGGGCACTTTTTTTTCTCAGCATTGAGGAGAGAACCTATGTTTTTGCTCATGATAGGAAGCACTGTGCTCTCATGGAACATCTGCCCCTGAGATTCATTTACAGTGTTTTTCTTTCTTTTAGATATGTGTGTGTGTGTGTGTATGTGTGTGTGTTGTATAAGTATGCACAAATGCATGTGGTACAGGAGTATGTGGAGGCCAGATATCAAGGTTGGGTGTCTTGTTCAGTTGATCTCCACCTTTGAATTTGAGACAGGGTCTCTCACTGAACCCGGAGCTCACTGATTGACTAGGCTGCCTAGTGAGCTCCTGAGACTGACCAGTCTCTGGGCCCTCAGGATTACAGGCATACACTGCCACACCTGACTCTCTGTAGATACTTAGCATCTGAACACGAGACCTTATGTTTGAAGAGCATGCATCATACCAACTGAGCCATCTCTTCAGCCTCCTTTTGATCACTGCAATTGTGTAAGGAGAAACAAAAGACAATATATCTGTGCTCTAGGAAAGTGGACCAGTGGATTCACGTTTCCAGGGCTTGAATAGTCCAGGAGATGCTAAAGGAAAAAGAAATGGCAACACTAAAATTCCATTGGTTGCATAGAGTATAACAGGAAATTGCTCCTCTAGTTTGTTTAAGGCTCCACGTTAAATGTTGAATATCACACACACACACACACACACACACACACACAAACCTCTGACTGGAGAGTTGTGGTAAATCTACAGTTCATAAATCTACTGTGCTGTTGTAACTTGTGTATTGGAGACTAAAGCATAATGAGTTGGAGGCCAGTGTGGGGAATGCAGTGATATTTTTCACATTGCTGTGACAAAATGCCTGACAAAATTAACTTCAGCAAGAAAAGGCTTACCTTGGCTCCCACGGTGAGGGTATAGTGAGGGTATAGTGAGTTAGGCAGGCAAGGTGACTCTGGCTGTGATAGCAGTAACCTGGGAGCAGCTGCTCACACCACATTGTGTGTAGGGTCAGGAACTCGGGAGAAAGGGATGCTGTGATCCTCTTTTTCACTCAGTTCTTAACCCTGGGTTATAGAATGGTATCCTTCACAACTGGAGTGGATCTTCCCTCCTCCACTACACCTCTCTTCACACACACATATGCTCAAAGGTTTATCTATCAAGTTGACAATGGAGACTATCACGGATCCTATCCTTTTTTTTTTTTTATGGCTCTTGATTAATGATTACTTAAGAATCTGCCACCAAGCGTTTTTACAAAGTGGTTTGTGTTGCATGGAAGTTAGCCTCTGACTGGTTATGACATGGAGCTATAATATACTAAACCTACATACTCAGGCCTGTACAACAGTCCCTGGCGTTGCTAATCCCCACTGATACCCTCCTTGTCAACTCTTGGATAATGTTGCCCATGTTATTCTCTCCAGGGGTTACTCTAGTGCTGAGTGGAGATGCTCCTGCCCACTCATACAAGATGTAGGATGTGTCAGAGAATTAACAGAAGGCAAGTTCCAATAGAATTTAAACTCCTTTGTATATCAGAAAGGATTATCCGACTGTATGAGTCCTGTAGATTCTCAAAGCTTTCTGGTGATAATTGGCTTGTTTAACTCAAACTAGTATGGGTGTCTCCCTTTCCTCAAGTCTTCAACATCTTGCAGGTGTTTCCTGGACCTCCTGAATACACTAATTGAAACCATACCCCTGCAGAGGGTCAGACTCTGTGGGATTCCTGACTAAGACAAACACAATAATATTGGCTCCAGTTCCTAGCTCTCTGTGCTGAATCTCTTGTTTTACATGTGGAGTTTCCTTGGTTCTAATGCTTTTTATTTCACTTTCACTACCACAGCTCTCTGATTAAAGTTATAATGTGAACCTGGAATAGGATAATTGGTTTATTTAAGTAGGAGGGTGTACTATATATCTCAATCTTCAATAATTTGTTTTGTGAAATTAATTATCATCTAACATTGTCTCAGTTGTTTCTCTCTCCCAGTACTCATTTTTGGAATTCAGTATAATTGCAAACAAATCACCATAGAATGCTTTAAAAACAACAAAGATCTTTTGTTTCCTTGAGGAAATAGTTAGATTTCATACACAATAATTGTCAGTGAGGGATAAGACATTTTAATTATTGAGATTCATTACTTGTGCAATATCCTATGGTCCTGTTTCCCCCCAGCTCTAACCCTTTTATTTCTCCACATCCCCCATTGTTTTGTCTCCATCTGGATCCTAGGCTCTGAGCTCATTTTCAAAGGTCCCAGTATCAGAGGACTCCTGTAGAACCCATGGCAGGAAGAAAACACTCTTGGGTAATGGCACACCTCTCAGAATTTGTTTTCTTTGTGCTAAGTGGTATCAAAGACATTGACTTCAGAGTACTTCCTGAACAGAAAGGCTGCTTACTGGAATAGCTTTTAATGGGGCAGGTTCTTCTACAATCATACACTATGGGCAGAGACAGACATTCTCTTAGGGACCAAACTCTCCAGCTCAAAAAAATGATGCAGAAAAGGAGCTTTAGAATTTTCAATTGCTTTTCTTTTTTCCTTTTGAACATTATGACAGACTTTAAGCTTTTGGAGTAGTTCTATGTGTGAGTGAAGACTGACCCTTAATCACTAACATCACTTAAAGCTCTCTCTCTTCTCATCATTAGGTTTTCAGCAAGAATTAGTTTTGTTTTACATAAAGGAACTTCCATCCTTGTTCTGGGGGAGGGGTGGTATTTTGACCAATCTCAAGGACCTGCCAGATCTGTCTCTTTATAACCACAGTCTCAAAAATACTGTTTACTTATTTAATGTAGCCAATTAACTAGAACGGTCTTGAAGATCTTTGTTACATAAGTGGGAATAAGAAACCAAAGAGAAAGCTTTCCGTGGTGTGATTGCTATTTTCTCTGGAACTGTAGAAGCAAAGCACTGGCTATCGGCCCGCACAGAAGCTGCTCCAAAGTCCATGAGTGATCAGACCCTCCAAGCTCTTCCTTTGAGGGCAAGGGAGGAGAGAATTGTGGAGGTAAATGTATGTCTGCACTTTTTGTGGACAAAGGCATTTGGCATAAGAACAGACTATATGGCTAGTATGTAGTTCTGTTGCTGGGCAGAGATCTTAACATTTTTATGGCCTGGATTTTATTTCTTTGCAAAACAAGTCTTACCCTTTTTCTTAGTAAAACATATTTGCACAGCATCCTTATAACGATGTCAGAGTTTCTGCAATTCACTGAGCACAGAGGAACCATTTAAGAGGAGGAATCAGCTATGCCTGGGTGGGAATCCCACTTCTCACACATGGAATTTTCCATTCAGTAAGATTTTAGTATCTGTGTTTTAAGTGTTAATACCAATGTGTTAGTGGAAAAAATGGCACTTCCTACAATCTCCATAAACTGGAACATTTTAGTTTTGTTTGATTTGATCACAGTTATAAGATCTTTAATCTCACCTGTGCCTGATGCTGTAAAGCTCGTCTTTTTTTTTTTTTTTTTTTTTTTTTTGTTGTTGTTGTTGTTGTTGCTAAATGAACATGTTAAACTACCTTCTAAATGCTAGTGTTTATACCCACAGGTTAGTGCTTTTCTGTCTTCCACATAGAAGCTCCTTACTGTTATGGAGAATAGTTCATGCAGAGATTTGCAATTGGTAAAAGTGCAAAGAATGAGCATTGGTGCAGTGTTCAGCCCTAAATAGGGCATCGATATCATGACCTTCAAGGTTCAGAGAACATCACAGAAAAGATATGCAAACAATGGAAGAGCCACTGATAAGTTGCCATGCATCAGTAAATGACTTCCCATCTACTTTTGAGCCAGCAACCTTAAACTCTTTCCCTTTCATATAACTGCTTATAGAAATCACAAGCATATATTAATTAAGACTTTGAAATCCAACTTTTCAAACATTACCATATCCAAGAAGTATAAAAATATAAAGATTTATGTATCACATAATAGTCATCCACATATTTCCTATATGTGTAAGATAATGATAATAATTTTATTTATCTCAGGGTTTAGTGCGAAGATAAAATTTTTTGCTATTTATAAAACACATTTTATATTTTTAGTTTTCAGTAATTTGTATGCTAGTGGTGGTGGTAGTAGTTTAATGCCATTAGTATTTGATTCCCAAGTTAGAGAACCTCTTCCAATGTCCAAAAGGAAATGTAGGCATAAATGTCCTAAAGTATTTTTGTAATAAGAACTTGGAAAATAGATAACAAACACACACACACACACACACACACATGCACACACCATACATACACATCAAAATGACATAGGTAAAATGTACTATGTTTATACAATGGGATACTATATAATTGCTACCTGTACCAATATGGAGAAGCCTCAGAGCAATTCTTGTTAAAATAACCTCCAGGAGGAGCACATTAGGATAGCAGTTATGTGTAGTCATATACAACATTCCATGTTTACAGGGATGAATACATATCTAGGAACGTATGGAGAGAAGTGTAGCAACAATGATGTCTTCAACATCAAGAGAATTGTTGTGTCTAGTAGACAGAAAGGGTTCAATAATGAGAGGTCATGCCGATTTGGGCTTTAAGTGGCTCAAAGATGTTTCCTTTCCTAAGTTGAGTAATGTATGAATAAGTATATATCACTATTGTTCTTTTTTGCACATTAAATATAGCAAATTCAAAAAGTAATAAATAACAAATAAAAGACAGCATTATTTATGGATTAGCTTAGATTTACCCATGCACTGGGGAAAATAAGTGTCAGTTTAGACAGACTCACTTCAATGTAAGAATTCTGAGATAATGATTTCTTTGTTCAAATTATATCCTTGCTAGAAACTGAAAACAAGAGAAATCAAAGCAATGAAAACTCATGGAGCAAATGTTTATTACAGTTCATAAGGTTAATGAAGGCAAGGTGGCTTGCACAAAGCTAATTACAACACTTGCATACCAACAAAACACCACTGACGGATCATCATTTTGCTACGCCCCTGGTGCCCTCTCATCCCACGGTCCTTTCCCAGGTCTTTGGGTGGAGTGACTTATTGTCTGTTTAGATCTAGACTCTTACCATGATGTGATCTCCATGAACATAACTGCCCATGTCGGGATATGGTTGTTACGTTCAAATTTCCAGACTGCTTGGATTCAATTAAAATTATCTACCAAAGCCCAATGCCCAAGAGACACTTACTCTGTGCCTCATTCCTCACAAGACATTAGCTGGACTGTATGCAGAGTTTTGCAGAAAACATGCCCACAGCAGAAGTTGCCTAGACAAAGGAACAGAGTGATCGTGTTTTGAAAGATCATGGTCTTTGTCTGATGCTGGGACTTCAGATCTACTGTTTGTACCAGACTTACTTTAATCACAAAGTGGTTGTGCCTGCTGTATTTCTAAATGTTATTCCCAAAGTCTAGATTCCTTCATGGTAATCTATAGCATAGGAAACTATTGTCATCCATAATTAATATTAAAAAACAAAAGAGGATATTGTTAGTAGGAAAAATGGGATCCAGTTCCAACTGTGTTTGGCTTTTTTTTTTTTTTTCCAAGCTGAGCATTAGTTACGGGCTTATTTTAAAATGCAGTCTTCAGAGTTTGAGCACTGTGTCTTAATTGTTCAAGCACATAAAAATCCTGGGAAGTTAATGTGGGGCCCATGGAGGGAGCATTGCCAAGGAGCGACTGGGTGTGCCAGCTCTGTGGCCATGTCACATGACCAGTGGGGTGTCTGAAGTGGAAAGTTGCCTTGGGAAAATCTCTGCAATCATGGCAAATGTTTGAGTGCTTCTCTTCATCAGTCTGCAAGAAATGGCTGCAGAAATAGATTTTCAGCAAGCAGTGTGCAGAGGCTCTGCTGGATCATCCTGTTCCAGGCACTGTGACCTTTCTCTGGAGGGTCTGACAGTAGACATAATCAACTTTGTAGACCCAGTGGTTTCCATGGTAGCAGTAGGGTGAAACCATTGGTAAGTGCAAACAAACAGACATGGCCTTGTTCCATGATGTTTCATCTCATTAAAAACAAGACAAAACAAACATAAAACTACACAGTGTCAAACATGGTCAGCTGTTGTACTTTAATGCTAATACAGATGGATCCTTTGATTGTGAGTGTGCTCGTGCACAAGTATGTAGTGTATGAGTGTGTGTGTGTGCGTGTGTATGTGTGTGTGTGAAGGTGTGCAGTGAGTCTATGTGTGTATATGTAGTGGCCACAGAGCTCCATATCAGGTGTCTCTATTACTTTCCATATTATTTTTTTCCAAATAAATCTCTCACTGAATCTGGAGCTCATTAATTGGCTAGACTCATGGGTCATCAAGCCCCTGTCTCCTGCCTCCACTGTCTCAGTCTTGGGGTTACAGTAGTTGCTACCATATGTAGCTATTTACAAGTATTCTGAGGATCTATCTTTAGGTCCTCATACTTGAACAACAACACATTATGCACATTATGCACTGACTCATCTCCCCAGGAATTTTTTTTTTTTTTTTTTTTTTTTTTTTTTTTTATTTGTATAAAATCTCTGAGTACCAGCAGTACTAGTTATCTTGCCATGGGTGTTTCAGGAAGGTCTTTTGTTTTTTGTTTTTGTTTTTGTTTTTGTTTTTTGTTTTTAAGAATTAAGACTAGCAGAGCACAAGACAATACAATATAAATGGCACTTACTAAATTTTCAATATGTGCAGAACTTGTAACAGCATATATGTTATTCAAACTCACAAAAGAAAAGACAGTTAAGGTATTACAACTTCGGATGGCTGGTAAGAGAATGGGAGTGAGAAATTTGAATATGTAAACAAAACAGA
The DNA here is from genome assembly GCF_900095145.1 of Mus pahari. Lineage (NCBI taxonomy): Eukaryota > Metazoa > Chordata > Mammalia > Rodentia > Muridae > Mus > Mus pahari. Next base: position 122,207,548 of record NC_034592.1, on the reverse strand, counting down.
GGAGTTGGTTTTGATGGACTTGTAAGTGTACTGTGCTCTGATCTGAAGGCTTGGTTAACTGGACTCTTCACTGCTGAGTCTCCCCCCACCCCCTGGGAAAAGACTCTCTCAAAATAATGAAAAACCAATGACAACCAAACAAACTTTCATCCTGACTTGATGCCAAGGAAGAACACTGAGTAGATGTAAAAGCTATGAGTTGACTGGACTATGATGGGCCTCAATATGTACTTCCAGTGAACGATTCTAATAAATATTTATCGAATGCAGTTAAGGGTGGTGTGATCTCTCAGGGTATGATCTTGTGAACTGTGATAACAAACTAAATATTAATTCTAGACTTTCTTTTGCGATAGGATGTCTAAAGAAGTGATACTGCAGGTGTCATGTACATAAGGACAATGGCTTGCCAGAGAAAACCTTACCACTGGCCTAAGCTAGGATTAACATGGCAGCTGAGAGTTAGGATTCAGAATGCTCACTGACACTTTACTATGCTTAAGCATTTCAATGAACTTGGTTTACTGAATAGCTTATATATGACATTTATAAGATGATGGGCATAATTGTTGAGCACAAGAATATGCCCTAGGACAAATAACCAGATAATGGTTTATGAGAGATTATAAATAGTGAGATATTTTCATTGACAAAGTCCTGTAATTAAAACAAGAGACCTACTTGAATTGAACATTGTATTTGGAGAAATAGTAAATCAGATAATCAATAAAGGAGAACAAGATAAACTCTGTGAATTAAAATTAATATGACATTCTATTTTTCTTTATGCCTTTTCATGCTAAAAGATTAAATATCAACTCAATTCATTTGTCTAAACATTGTATATAGGTTTCTTCTGTGAAGTCACTGTTTCATTCATAATTTTTGGACAAATAATAAGAATACATGAATTTGTTATTCATGCATGTGCATACTTTCAACATTATGTGTAGTTTTTAAAAATATTTTTGATATTTATTTTAATTTTATCTTTCTACATGAATTATATGTGATAAATCTATCAATATCTTCATTTATAATATAGAATATGTCAGACTCAGCGGTTCCTCAGAAAACTGGACATAGTATTACCGGAGGATCCAGCAATACCTCTCCTGGGCATATATCCAGAAGATGTTCCAACTGGTAAAAAGAACAGATACTCCACTATGTTCATAGCAGCCTTATTTATAATAGCCAGAAGCTAGAAAGAACCCAGATATTCCTCAACAGCGGAGTGGATACAGAAACTGTGGTACATTTACACAATGGAGTACTACTCAGCTATTAAAAACAATGAATTTATTCAATTCTTAGGCAAATTGATGTATCTGGAGGATATCATCCTGAGTGAGGTAACCCAATCTCAATCAGTGATATGCACTCACTGATAAGTGGATATTAGCCCAGAAACTTAGAATATGCAAGATACAATTTGCAAAACACATGAAACTCAAGAAGAAGGAAGACCAAAGAGTGGATACTTCGTCCTTCCTTAGAGTGGGGAACGAAATACCCATGGAAGGAGTTACAGAGACAAAGTTTGGAGCTGAGACAGAAGGAAGGACCATTCAGAGACTACGCCACCTGGGGATCCATACCATAATCAGCCACCAAATGCCGATACTATTGTATATGCCAGCAAGATTCTGCTGACATGATTCTGATATAGATGTCTCTTGTGAGGCTATGCCAGTGCCTGGCAAATACAGAAGTGGATGCTCACAGTTATCTATTGTATGGAACACAGGGCCCCCAATGGAGGAGCTAGAGAAAGTACCCAAGATGCTGAAGGGGTTGGCAACACTATGGGAGGAACAACAATATGAACTAACCAGTAACTCCAGCTGCATATGTAGCAGAGGATTGCCTAGTCAGCCATCAATGGGAAGAGAGGCCCTTGGTCTTGCAAAAATTATATACCCCTGTACAGGGGAACACAGGGCCAGGAAGCAGGAGTGGGTGTGTTGGGGAGCATGACAGGGGGAGGGTATAGAGAACTTTCAGGATAGCATTTGAAATGTAAACGAAGAAAATATCTAATAAAAAATTGTTAAGAAAAGAATATGTCAGTCTCTTTAACAAAATAATTTAAACAATTTTCAGCTGTTTGTCTGAAATAAGTTGGCAATAGAAAAGAAAAACTGAATTTTTCTAACAGGTATCCTGGACAGCATCAGTCAGAACAACTTGAACAAAGAGCAGGAAGTAATTAGTGTGAGAGTAAGCGCAAATGTCAACTCACAGAGGGATAAGGAGAGGGGAAAATGGACTTGGGTAACACTTGAAAAGGCACCAATCTAGTGCTCTTCTCAGAGCATAAAGCAGACATCATCAAGCTCGAAAACGTTGTCTGACTCAAATGTTGAAGCACTAGTGTTTTTCAAGAAAAGACAGCACTTCCTCAGGGTTCCTTAGACCTGGCATTTACCATCTATGTACCAGGAGGCAACAGGTCCTCTTCTTAGGATCTCTTCTAAGTAGTCTGTGCTTATTTCATTTTGGAAGTTAATAGCTTCTTTTTAATGGCTACAAAGTGTACTGGAAAGGGGATAGTTTTAGATTTTCAATCCTTAGACATGTATAACTTTTAATACCCCAATGTAAAAGGTGTGTGTGTGTGTGTGTGTGTATGTTAGCTTGATATACATTGGAAAAGAGTGGGTAGGAAGCTTATAGTATGAACACTGAATTGTAAGCATACATTATTTGTTATAATGGGAGTGCACCAATGTTTTGTCCTCTGACATGAGCAGAGTCCTTGAGAGAGCCATAGTCTTTACATCTGTCTTCACCATACACCTTTCCTCAGGCCATCAGGTAGCTGGTTAGATAGCAGAGAAGTCAAATCATAGTTTCTACCTCAGTGGAAGGGATAGAGAAAGAAAGACATAGGTGGAATTTCGAGATATTGAGGAGTTGGGAGGACAAGACACAGATTCTCAAAAGGGATATCCAGAGGAGTCACTGTACAAATACATTTACATCTTTACAGACGTGCAAAAATGCTATTTTTTAACTTCAGATGATTGAAGCCAAATGCTGCGTCAGGTGATGTAGACCTACATTTTTAGCTCTTTAAGATGCCAAGACAAGTTCAAAGTGTGCCTGAGTTACAGAGTGAGTTTAAATTTAACCTGAACAATTCAATGAAAGCCTGTTTCAAGCAAAAAAGAAAACACGGACCAGGATATAGCTAAGCGAGGGTATAGTTTTGTTGGGAAAACTGTTGTTTGTAATGTGCAAGGACCTGTGCTTCCTCTCTAGTACCGCTAAAACAGAGGAAAACATTTCAAACCGAAAAGAAAAGACCTTGAAACTTGAAAAATAAACCATAAAATTTAGGCAAGTAGATATCAAAAAGTGACTGAGAGTGACGGTACACACAGGCTCTTAGGCCAAAGTAAACTTGAGTTATACTGATGAATTTCAAGCATATAAGATAGTTCTTGTCTCTTTCCTATTTGAACTTCCAACTGAAAATGGATACAGGAATAAATTAATCACCATTCAAAGATAATTCTCAGATAGAGGGTGATACAAGGACTGAACAAAAATGCCAATAAAGATGGAAGAGAAAAGATGAAGCAGGATTCATTGAAGGCATTTTCCAGAAGCACATCATATAACCTGTGGGCAAATAAGATAACTGTGACCCTCACTGCTGTAACTGTGTCTACAGCCCAGATGATCTGGTCTCGCAAAGAGAACGCGAGATGCAGGCAACTGCTTGGATGAGAGTTGGCAGGACTTGGGAATGAAGAACAGGAAGTAGATCAATGTCCGACAACTCTGGGCAGAAAGAGGCACGTCAAAGAATAAGCAGCAGAGAGTTACTATGACAGCATTAACTTATTATTATTTTTTTTTTGTTCGCAGTTCACTTAAAACATGAAGCTCTTATTCCCCAAGTGATTAGAAACGTAAAGATGGAATGTTTGCTTTTTTTTTTTTTTTTTTTTTTTTTGATTCTTTGAGCAGCTTTATATTAGTTTCGCACTGATGAGAGGGAAAATGAGTCTTCTTAACAAAGATTACGACTTTAATCATATAAATCTATGGGTATGTTGTGACAATGCAATTCCTGTCTGAGGATTCAATGATCAAATCAT
>NC_034592.1:122158731-122203398 GCF_900095145.1 Mus pahari | reverse complement strand
AAACGTAAAGCTAAATGCTTTTTTTTTTTTTTTTTTTTTTTTTTGCTTGATTCTTGAGGCAGCTTCAGAGTAGTTTCACACTGATGAGAGGGAAAATCAGTCTTCTTAACAAAGATTACGACTTTAATCATATAAATCTATGGGTATGTTGTGACAATGCAATTCCTGTCTGAGGATTCAATGATCAAATCATGGTAGTGGCTAACATTTCCATATTAAACATTTTTTCTTTTTGTTAATATAATGATTGTTTATATTTATGGGATAAAGTTTGATATTTCAGTACATATTCACAAAAAATTCCAGCTGAATCAAGGTATCTAGTGTTCCCAACTGCACTGAGTTTCTTTTTTCTAGTTATAAAAACCTAAGACAGGATATTATGAGCTACAGTCACCCTTCCATGCTATAGACTTTATTTGTGTAGAGTTGAACTTCAGGATTTATTATCCAACCTCTATCAAGATTTCTTTCCTCTAAATCCTCCCAACTATGAGTAATCATTTATATAATCCATTGAACATCTATTTTTAAACATCCACATATAATAGTGAACATGGGATATTTGTGGTTTTGCATCTGACTTATTTCACTTAGCATGATGCTCTCCTGTCCAATACATATTTTTTGCAGCAAAATTGTTTTTATGGTTAAATAATATAACACACACTGTGTACATATGTTCTCATTTTCTCTGTTTATCCATTAGGGGCATCTAGGTTGGTCTATATCTTAGTTGTTATGTATTATGGAACAATAAACATAGATGTACAGACATTTCTTTGATCTGTTGATAGCATCTATTTCCCTTGTATATACACATAGAAGCAGGGTAGCCAGATTATATGGTAGACTGATTTTGGCTTTTGAGGAAGTTTTCTCACATGCAACAAAAATGAACTCAAAATGAAAAAAAAAATGATACAAACGCAAGATCATAAGAAGACTAGAAGAAAACACGGAAGTAACATTTTCAATTATTTATGTAGCCAGTAGTTTTTTAGGGTAAGACTTCTAAATGGCATAGTAGAGGAGAGCAAGCCGTTTACAGCAAGCTAAGAGACTTCTGCTCAATATGAGACACAGGACACAGAGTGAAGAGACAGCCTAGAGACTGGGAAAATGTCTGCAAAATATAATCTGACAAAGAGTTAATATCCGGAACCTATAAAGATCCCCAAAGCCAATAATGACCCCCTAAGTAGTCCATTTACAATGAGCAAAGGATGTAAATATTCCACAAAATAAGTGCAAGCTAAGAATTGTATAAAAAAAAAATGAATCAATTTTGTTAGCCACCAGAGAAATGCAAATGAAAACTATAGTCAGGTACTTAGCAGAATCAGAATCACTTATCAAAGCAATACAAATACCATAGGAGAAAGCATGTGGACAAATATACAGTTGAAATATACAGTTGAAAAGTGGACAGGACTCTGCTGTGTTGTCAGGAAGCTTCAGAACTCAGAAGTAGCTGCATGCAGCAATCTCCCTCTACCTTCCTTGTATCTGCTCCCTTTTCTTCAAAAGACAAACCACAGGAATAAAAATTTCTCTCTCAAGGGTAAGGCCAGAAACCAATTGTCTCTTGCATTCTGCCCTGAAACAGCCATACATAAATTCTCATGTTTGTCTTTAGTTGCACATAAGCTCTTCATTTCAGAAAAGGTTCTGCCTCCTGCCTTGGAGGAAGGTATGCTGCACAGAGCAACAGCACAGTCTCTAAGCAGGCTTTGTTGAGTTTCTCACCTAAACTCTGAGCACTGGATCGCATCCTTTGTGTCCAATTACTTTTCTGCGTGGTTGTCTATGCCAATCATGCCTATGCAATGAGGACTTTACAGGAAAACCTCAAAGGAGAGGAATTTGAGAATTTCTGTGCAGGTTAACATGGGGAGGCTCGCAGGCTTTGAAGACAGTCTCATCCCTTGACTCTCCAGACACAGGTTGCTTGAGAGAAGAAGCTTCCAGACTTTATTTTATGTAACTTCATATGTTGTTTATCTTTGCCCCTTACAACATTCTGCATAATTAGCTTACAGGTGTAAATAAATGTTTTCCTGGCCTCTGTGAGCTGTTCAAGTGTATTAATATGCTGCAAGGAAGGGACCCTAAGAACCCTAACACATAGCCTGTCATTTGGAAAGTCTAGAGCCTTGAGTGGACTTGCATGTGGTGTCTAAAGTGATGAAGGTTTGTGAGATTGAGCCCTTATAGGTGGGGTTTAACGCTGTCTCCTGCTTGATAAAGCAGAGTGAACTGAATGAGAGATGCTCATCTAGGGTCTACAGTAGAATTATTGCCTCTAGGAAAGAAAATCCTAGTTCTTTTTGGGATCCCAGAAGTTATCTTATAGCAAACTTATGGTAAGAACAACTGAATTAGAGTTCTTCCCCCTCTGTATTATCAGAAAGAGAGAGTCATATTTGGAAAGGAAATCTAAAAGAAATTGTTTAGTCTACATGAATATATAACTTTATGGAAGGGAAATTTAATAAATAGGCTCTTTTTTGATGATGACTAATGCTAAAATTACAGGTGGTATTCCTGGCAGAGGCTCAAGCCTCGGCACTCATTCACCTAATTCTAGACAATAGCTCCTCTTTCAGGGTGTGCTTCATTCCAAGCCCAACAGCACTCTCATTTATTAGAAAGAAACATGTCATCTTGGTCTTTCCCATGAGTCCATGGTGTCTCTGGAAGACACAGAAATGGAAAGCCAAGCTTTCCTGTTCTACCTCCAAGTCTTAGTTCCTAGAACTCTGTTGTTATTTCTTTACCTTGCCTCCAATTTGCAATTGAGACTTACAAGCCTCAGGATGTTCCTCCACTAAATTAGGATACTCATTTAAAGGCTGTATCTTGTGACTCCTCTTCATCATAGCTACACATCCACACTGTCAGCTCTTGCACAGATAAAGCTGGGTAGAAGCAGGAGGCATGACCAAGACCATTCACTCTAGTTTATTGCTACCATGAAAAAAACCTGGGTGGGGAAGATGGAGAAGAGCTTCAAAGAGTTTGATCAAAAGCAAGAAGTGAAGTCAGACCCACTAGGAGTCCAAGCCCCACAAACCTCAGTGCCACTCAGTGCCATTGGGGAGCCACCAGACTTACCATTTCTTACCTGCACCTCTCTCACATTGCTGAGTACATGAGTACAACCTGCACAGTCCATATAATGTCACTTGTATGTAAGTGTTTTTAGGACTATGTGATCTTATAACCAGCTGGTGTGCTCTCCCTTGGGGAAAGACTTTTTCTCTTGCTCTCAGCTTTCCTTAGGGGAAAACTCACAACTGCCACTTCACTAAACCAGTACAATCACTAACTATATTCTAAACACTTCTCTTTATACCCACAGATAAGTGTAGTCCTCATCACTTATGAAAGGAAACTTTGATAATAAACTTTTGAATTATACTGAGACCATTACAGAAAAACACAACCCATCAAAATGTGGAATTGTGGGGTCCTGTCCCAGTGGGTACATCTACAACACAACTCCTGAACCTACGGCTTAGGGATCATTGCAGAAAAGGGGAATGGAAAGATTCTAAGAGTCAGGGGATAGGAAGTTTGGTTTGAGATCATGTCTGCTAGGAATGCCAGCAAGCCATGAAATCTCACTAACATGGTTGCTTAAGGATGAGCTAAACTAGGATATGCTAACTAGAAAGGAAAAAAACCTATGAGGCCTTAGGGACAAACTACAGCAAACTAAAGATCCTCTCTTATCCTCCCTTGGGCCTCAGGCTCATATTAAGCACAATGACTTTCTCCTGTTCCAAGGGTCTCTCCTCACCAACTTTCTCTTCTCACTTCTAAGCTGCCCCATTCTCCATTGGCTTTTCTAGAAATTCCTCCAGTTGTCATGACTTTCCTCTCGTGTCTTTGTAACTGTCGGATCTTTCTCTGCACATCCTATCTAATTAAAATCCCAGACTACTATAATGGGCATGGTCACTTGTGTTCCCTGGGTCACTGAGCCAATGAAAAATATGTTTTACACATGAAACTCAAGAAGAAGGAAGACCAAAGTGTGGATACTTCACTCCTTCTTAGAATGGGGAACAAAATACCCATTTAACAAGTAACAGAGACAAAGTTTGGAGCAGAGCATGAAGGAAGGGCCATCCAAAGACTGCCCCACCTGGGGATCCATCCCATATACAACCACTAAACCTAGAAACTATTGCATATGCCAGAAAGATTTTTCTGACAGGACCCTGATATAGCTCTCTCTTGTGAGGCTATGCCAATGCCTGGTAAATACAGAAGTGGATGCTCACAGTCATCTACTGGATGGAACACAGGGCCCCTAATGAAAGAGCTAGAGAAAGTACCCAAGGAGCTAAAGGGGTCTGCAAACCTACAGGAGGAACAACAATATGAATAACTAGTACCCGCCCAGAGCTGTGTCTCTAGTTGCATAGTCAGCCATCAATGGGAGGAGATGCCCATGGTCTTGTGAAGATCATACACCCCAGTACAGGGGAATACCAGAGCCAGGAAGCAGGAGTGGGTGGTTGGGGAGCAGGGCAGGGTGGAGGGTATAGGGAGCTTTGGGGATAGCATTTGAAATGTAAATAAAGAAAATATCGAATAAAAAAGAAAAAAATATATGCTAGACTAAATAAATTGATTTGGAATATAGTAAAAAAAATGTATGTTTTAGCAGAGCTAACAGATAAAGCTTTGTAACAAAGTCCATTTTTTTTTTTTTATAATGAGGAAGACATTAGTTCCCTATGATCAGTTTGTGAGGGCACTGTGAAGACACTGTAAGCTATATATTCCTGCATAAAGATTTCAGAGATTTTTCTTTTCTGGCATGGAAAGGTGAAAATGAAAACTGAGTTTTTTGCTCAGCCTCTCTTGACCATGATCCAGGCCCCAGGGTGGTATATAAACATCCTTCACAAGGAAAGTATCTTGCCTGCTATTCCTTAAATTCTAGGAGAAAATAATGTCATGGGATGGTAGAAAGCCAGAAACTGCATCCCGAAGCAATGAGGACAGTGGAGTCCAACACGGAAAAGGAGTGCAACTCATAGGAGGAAACCCTTGGGCATTGGGACATGCCTCATTATGATTTTTCATGACAAATCTGCTGTCTCTTGGAAGAAGATGCCCTCTCCCAAAAGCCTGAATATAAATAAGTACCATCCCAAGAGAAATTCAAACAATTGTAATATACTAACATATTCTTGTATTTTCATATGATCTTGTTAATGCTTAAAAAGCCAACAATAGGAAAGGTAAGTGGAGCATAAGAAAAACTAAAAAAAAACAGGGACAAATAAGTCACCCAACAGTGAGAGCCTTTCAAATTCTATACCATCAGTGTTCATAAGAAAGCCCACCCCTTTCACTGTAGCCTGTGCTTCAAGAAATAAAACTTTAATAAGAGAGAATATGAATTACTTCCAACTATGGCTTTAGCTTCATCTTCCTATCACAGTCAGGAGGAGATGTATCAAAATTCCAAGTCATAAAGTTCTCTCTGGATCCTGACTGCCTTCAGTGAGGGCAAAGTCCTACTTCTGTGGACTCTACAAAAGTTTCCTGCTTTTCTGCTTCAGCTCTTACTTAACTTGCTGCCCTGAATTTTCTCCATGGATTGTGATCTTGAAATGCAAGCCAAGGAAATCTTCCTCCTAAAAGTAGCTTATGGTTATTATTATTTTTTATCACAGCTACAGAAAACCAAACTAGAAGACTATTTCCTTACTGTGATTGGCGATATATGCCCTTCACAGTATGTGCCCTTTGTTTTCATAAATTGATAATAAAGACTTTTTCAGTACAGACCCTAGAGTTTCTACTTACAAGGCATTGGCAGAAATGGATTCTAACCATGATACCACTGAAACAAGCTGAGGTCTTTATGGCTTTAAGTGAAATCTCAGACTAGTGAGAATGTGCATTCCTCTTCTTGTGAGTTTTCCTGTTGGGTATGGAGAGTCAATGCACAGCTGAGAAAGCTCTGTTGTTCAATTGGAGGCCTTCTGTGTTTGGTTTATTTTCTATTCCTATTATAAGGTTCTCTGACACTGACAATTATTTGGTCAGATTTCACTTTTTCTTTGCTAATTTGGTTTCTGACTTAACACCTGCTGCCATGATCCCTTGGCTTGTTTGTCTTATGTAATGTCTATGAGAAGATATTCCTTTGGGAAATAGGTTTATATAAATTAGCACAGTAAATGAATGGTTCCTTAGATACTTAGAGAATAACACTATGCAAACTTAAATATGTATGCTGGGAGAGAAGATCGAGAAAGCAGAATCTTTATTTGATTAGTGGTTGGAAACGTCCCAGGTTTCATCAGAAGCATTAATGTACATATTCAAGAATGTCAATAAACTTCAAGATGGATAAATAAAAAGCAATTGCACCTGGACATCTTATAATCTAACTGTCAATATCTGAAAACATGAAGACGTTCTTTAAGTAGCAAGAAAAAAATAGCTTACCATTATAGGGAGAAACAATTCCTTAACTATTGCTGAGAAATTATCCAAGTACAAAGATAATGAAATAGTGCATTTGAAATGTTCAACAAAGTAAAAGCAAGAGAGAGAGAGAAAAAAAAACAAACAAACAGAATTCCTAACACATAATTCAACTGAACAAAATGCCTACTGGTCAATAATTTGACATGCAGCAACACTAGTATTGAAAAAAAGAAGGCAAACTGAGAACATTCTCAAATAATAATGGAGAAAATTCATTAATATTGTATACTTTAAAAGAACTACTGAAAGAATTCTTTCAAGTATAAAACAACTGATGTCCTAAGTAGAAAGGGAGGAAAGAAAAACAATAGGAATAGTTAAGACACAGCCACATAAAAATTGATTTTGATTACAAAACACTTAAAAGTAACAAACTGTATTGCGATTGTAGTACAGGTCACTATCATAGCAATGTCAGCAATAATTGGTACAGAGAAAGGACAAAATGAAGCTTAATTATTGCAATTAGAATTAAAGCAGTCTTAATTGGAAGTAAATTAGAGTATGAGCCACATTTTAATGCTTTAGAGAATCCATTAAAATACCAAAAGAATAATACTAAAACTATAGGATTAAAATGTTAGATAAAAACATTTAACACATAATAAACTAGGCAGTCGAATGAAGAACAAAAACGCAAGAGGTACTGAAAGCAAGTGACAAACATGTATACAGCCATACAATATTAATATAAATGCTCTCAAATTCTAATCATATGGCAAAGACTGCAGACAGAATAGAAAGCATGCTTATATGATATGTTATCTATAGGACACAACCCTTATATATAGAATCATATTGAAAATAGAGACGTTCCAGAAATTGTAGCAATGAAAATACCAGATAAACTCACTTTAAGGTAAGGAGTATTATTACAAATAATAAAAAAGGACTTCTTGTTGAGAAATGCTTATCTATCAATAATGTACAACAATATTGTGCTGAGTGTGAGTAGCACTTAGCTATAACTGTAGCACTTTAAAAGACTGAGGCAGACAGATTGTGAGATTGAGGCTAGTTGGAGTGGCATTGTAATTTATGAGGCAGCCTGGGCTATATACTAAGATTTTATCTCCAAATAAAAAGTAAAATAAATGAAAAAGTTTATGTAACAATTTATAGTTATATACACCCACTAACATGATTTTTGATATATGAAACTGATAAAAGCAATACTTGCTACTAAATTTTAGACATTAGGCAAAGATGTCCATGTTTGTCTCTTTTATGGGGCATTATAGTAGCATTTTAAACTATGCTATAGTGACATGAAGAAAAACAAAATATAGATAAGAAAATAAAGGGATCTGATTGCTCAAAGGAAGTAGATAATTTTTTACTCAAGTGTCAAGTTCCTTTATGTATAAAGTTTTAGAAGTTATAAATCAGCCAGGCAAGTTATTAGAACACAAAAATGAAAGTGCAAAAAGAAATTGTGTTCCAACATATGATCAATAAACATTCTAATAACATAAACAAGAATAACATCTAATAACATGAACAAAACACCTAATAACTTGAACAAGAATAAAATGAAGCTAAATTTAACCAAAAATCTGAACAATTTGTACACTAAAAAGGCATTGCTAAAATTTTTAAAATAATTATTAAGGATAAAAATAAAATTAAAGTTATACATAAAAGGAATACTTTTCTTAAAATATTTCTCTGTCTCTTTGTCTCTGTTTCTCTCTGTCTCTGTCTCGTTCCCTGTCTCTCTTGTTCTCTGTTTATGTGTGTGTGCACCAAGTGTAGGCAGGTACCCATGGAAACCAGGGGAGTATATATGATCTCCCGGAACTGGAATTACAGACAGCTGTGACTGCATAACATGGGTGTTGGGAACTGAACCCAACCCTCTGAAAGTACAACAAATTCTCTTAAGCCCCTAAGAAGACAGTTGTTTTGTTGAATCTTAGCGAGGCTTCAGGGGATCTGACCTGACTTGGGTGACAAGGGAATAGAAACTGAATAGGCACATGGACACAGAAAAACTGGAATCAGGCGTGTTGAGGTTTGGCCTGTTGCTGTGTATTATAATGCTAAATTCTGTATCCCAAGATCTAGTTGTCTCAAGATAAGTGACTACTCACATATGCAAGTGGTTGTTGTGCAAACCTTGGTCTTCAATTTAAAACTATTGGTTAATAAAGATGCCTACAGCCTGTACCAGGGCAAAGAGAGGTAGGCGGGACTTTGGTTCCTGGGCTTGGGAGCCAAGAAACCACAAATATAGGGAGAAGTAGGAGGAGGAATATACCATGGGAGTAGGTGACTCATGAGAGCATGGCCATGGGGGGGCAGTCAATTGGAGTAGGAGCAGCCCAGGCAGAACATGGCAAGTTGTATCTTGGGGTTATTGACAGGGAAGTAGACAAAAGAGCATAGAGGGTTGATATCTGCCCCACTCTAGTGCTTTAAGGCTTATTATAAATATAAAGGTTTTGTGTCTTTTATTTGGGAACTAAATGATCTAAGGTGAGATAGAAACCCCTAAATAATATTTACCACAATGCAGGTTTACTGGGCTCTCTGATGGAAAAGCTGCAGCACCCTGGAAGCTCAGTGTGTTTATCATATGCAGTTGAACAGGGAGGCAGGGTTATGGTATACAGCTAACCAAGAAGACAGGCTTAATTAATCCCAGGAGGTGCAGTATCTGTATGGGTAAATACTCAGGGGGCAGAAAGCTGTGGGCGATATTTTCTGCATAGACTATTATCATTCACATTTGGACCAGAGGAAGGGTTTACTTCCCTTTGAGTCCCATGGTGGTGCTGGTGCTGGTGCTGGCGCTGGTGCTGGCGCTGGCGCTGGCGCTGGCGCTGGTGCTGGTGCTGGTGCTGGTGGTCGCTTTGCCATCTTGCCATTATCTGAGACACACTCACTGGGGATTTTACTCACCCAGGTCTTTCTCCACTCCTGGGACATTTTGCTGCCCAGTATTTGGAATACTCAATGTTTAGATCATATGTCTCCTCAAACCTGTATCTTTAAATTAGATAAAATACCACAGTGGTGTCAATGAGCTGGCTCTGAAGGTAAAGTCATCTACCACTAAGCCTGACAATGAGTTCAATCCTTAGGATCTGCATGGTAGAGGGCAAAATCTTATTCTTGCAAATTGTTCTCCAACATGGTGTTATTAAACCTATGAGAGTGGTGCATGTATGACTCCCCAAATGGATGAATAAATAAATTACATACAGTATATAGTTATATGTAATTATGTATAGTATTTATATATTATAGTATAAATTATATGTAATATATTTATACATATATAAATTATGATATATTGTTATGAAGTATAATATAGTACATTATAAAAATATATGTATATATTCATCTCACAGTATTTTGAATGTCATGGCACAGGCAAGATGACTTGAATGTTTTTGGTTTTGGTTGGTATTTTTGACAAAGGGTCACACTATATAGCCTTGGCTGGCCTGGAATTCACTCTATAGACCAGGTTGGCCTCAAACTCACAGAGATTGATCTGCCTCTGCTTCCTGTGTGCTGAGAGTAAAATGCATACTACTAGGTCCTGCTGTGATTTATGTACCATGAGCATCCAGTGCCTTCCAAGGCCAGAAGATGGTATTGGATCCCCTGGGACTGGAGTTAAGATTAATGGTATGTTAACACTCTCTCTCTCTCTCTCTCTCTCTCTCTCTCTCTCTCTCTCTCTCTCTCTCTCTCTCTGTGTGTGTGCATGGGCTGGAACTCGAACCTGGGTCCTCTGAAGACCATCCAGTATTCTTAAACTCTGAGTCATCTTTCCAGTTCCAGAGGCATTTTTTTTAAATAATTCATGGGAGGAATTTACATTTTTACTTACTATAAGTGAGAATACTTACTTAACTATAAAGTACTATGCTTTATAATACTTCATAATATTTTATAATTACTTTATAATACTATAAAGTACTGTACATTATACTATACTTATAGTAAGCACTTACTATAAAGTATAAATACTTACTATAAAGTAAAAGCACTATAAAACTTACATTTTAAACTTACTATAAAGATTCAGTAATTAGGGCATGGTAGACTTGGCACATGAGCATATAGACAAATAGAAAATGCAAATTCAAGCCAGAGTCCAGTAGTCAAAGCCAGTTGTCACCCCAGTCCTGTCCAGCTTTCTTCTGTCTCTTCTCTTTCAACACGACAGATGCTTCTGTGTCCTGCACCAAAGACTTCTTGGCTGGTGGAGTGGCTGTGGCTATCTCCAGGATGGCAGTAGCACCCACCGAGAGGGTCAAGCTGCTGCTGCAGATGCAGCATGCCAGCAAGCAAATAATGGCAGATAAGGAATCAAGGGCATTATAGACTGCATGGTTCATATCTGCAAAGAACAGGGAGTCCTGTCCTTCTGCCATGGTGACCTGGCCAATGCCATCAAATACTTCCTCACCCAGGTTCTCAACTTTGCCTTCAAAGATAAACACAACCATATCTCACTGGGTGAGCTGGACAAGAAGACCGGTGTTTGTGCCAGTTTGCAGGGAACCTGGCATCAAGTGGTGCTGCTGGGGCCACACCCTTGTACTTTGTGTACCCTCTTGATTTTGTCCATACCCATCTCTCAGCTGATGTGGGCAGAGCTGGAGCTGAAAGCGAAATTAAAGGCCTTTGTGACTGGCTGATTAAGATCTACAAATCATGCGGCATCCACGTCACCACATGTATCCTTCTGTAAAAGGGGACATTTATTTTTGAGACAATTTTGCTATGTGCTTCAGGCTATCCTTGAACTAAGATCTTACAGCTCCAGTATCTTGAGAGCTAATTTGTACCTTGTAGTGGTCCACATGTGAATGTCACCTATAGGCTCATACAGTTGAATTCTTGGTTCCCAGAGAGTGGAGTTGCTTGAGAAGAATTAGAAAGTGTGGCCTTATTGGAGGAGGTGTGTACTGAGGAGCTGGCTCCGGGGTTTTAAAACCCAAGACTATTTCCAGTTAGCTCTCCCTCTATGTCTCATGGAAGGAAGTCTGCTCACCCCTACTTGCTCCAGAGCCATGCCTGCTTGCTGCCATACTCCTGATGAGGGTGGTCATGTACTGAGCCTGAGCCTCTGAAATTCTAAACCCCAATAATGTCTTTATTCCGTAAGTTGCCTTGGTCCTGGTGTTTTGGCACAGCAATAGAAAAATAGTTAAGACACACCTTATGCTCAGCATAAAAAGAAGAAAAAAAAGCATCGTATCTAAACGAAAAGCTACTCACCCCTCCTTTCTCTTCCTTCAAGAATTGGTGTATACATTAGTGCAGCATTCTTATACCTTGTCTCCTCTGCATACATAGTCTTGACTTACAGCATTCTTATACCTTGTCTCCTCTGCATACATAGAATGACTTACTGACTTTGTTTCTAATTGTGTAAACATGGACATGAATAGCCTTACAACTAACATCCTTCTCAAGTCAGTTTCCTCTGGATATCCCACTCTTGTACGTAGGTGTTTTATCTTCACAGGCGAGCTTTATGAAAGAGCATATAAAATGGATGTAGATGCCTGTGTGGTTGGACTTCTATGGCTGCCGGTCTAAGGGCACAAGGCAAGGGCCTGAGCCTGCCTGGGTCAGGCTGATGCTGTTTGATGCTGCTTAGCCTGAAACAAACTAAACTTCTCTGAAGTCAACAGAAGAGGCACTTTCTCAAGTTGTTAGTCTGGGAAAGACTCAGAGCATAGGGCTCCAGTATTGACTTCAGTTGCCAGAGCCAGCATAGGTTCTCAAGTGTTATTTTATCTTACCTCCTCCTGCAGCAAGGAAGGCAGTTAGTTGGTGGTTTCCTGGCCTTTGCTTAGCAGAAGCTCAACCACTGCTCTTTTAGCAGCCACAGCAGGGCTTCTGACCATTCAGTCCTAGGGAGGCAGCAGTGCCTTACGCTTTTTCACAAAACAGGCCTAGAATTCTGGTCCAGGGTTGTAGATTGCTGGCAAGAGCAGTATGGTCCAAGAAAATGACTTTTACTTGGTCCAGAGGATAGATTGCCTTAGTCTAAACTGGCTACAAAAACCTTGCTCTGCTTGGTGTTTAGGGACGACAGGCGGCAAACTCTATGCTGGTTGTTGAGTTCTAAGCCCACGTTTGCTGGGAATGCAGAGGGATAACCAGGTGAGATATGTTTTAATCTCTACAAATCTCCTCCTGGAAGACTAGTTGCCTTTCCTCTGTGGTGAACGCATGCTTCTCTGAGCCATCATAGACCTGTTTTATCCAGGAGGGCAGGTTCTGCTGGCACAAAGATTGCTAGTAAAAAGTCAGTTATTTCCCTGGATGGTTCTTAGCTGGAATCTCCTCAATCCATCTTTAAGGGCTTCAGGTTTACTGCCCTTTTCTGTGAGATCTCTGTTGCTGTGGTTTTTGTGCCTTGGAGCTAGAAGCACCTGTGGATACACAGTAGAGAAGATAGTGTTATCCTTGGCTTTGGACCCGAACATGAAGCATGGCTCCTTTGGAGACATCACAAACTGCTCTCAGCACAGACCCTTTGGAAGCTCCTAGACCTCAGTGAAACCACTGTAATTTATTTACTGCTGGCAATCCCAGTGGCACATCAGTGCAGAGTCAAAAAGTGGAAGGGAGAGAGATTCAGTAGGTGGTCCTTACGTGGAAACACAGACATGATTAAGCTTATGTTGCCACCTTGTGGCTCAGTCTGAAAAAGGAGCTTCAGGAGGGTCAATGGACATATGAGAGAGAGCAGCATAAAGGAACTGTGAAGGCTTGATGCCTGCCCCAGTGGGTGGGTGGGGCACCCTCATAGAAGCAGGGGGGGGGGGATGGGATAGGGGGCTTGCAGAGGGGAAACCAGGAAAGGGGATGACATTTGAAATGTAAATAAATAAAATAACCAATTAAAATTTTTTTCTCTACTTCTTGCTTTCTTTTTAAATTTGATGTTGAAGTCCTTTAATTGATTTTTAGACATAGCTATCAAAGTGATACTACTTTAATTCTAATATTTGTCAATAATTCATTTATGGCTCATAACAATCATTAATGAATAATTTTGCTTCCTATTAATATTCATAAGCCTTTCAATGAAAACAAAGGGGCAAGAACTTTGCATGATCTCATTTGATACTAAAACCACCCTAGGAAGGTGCTTTTGTTCTCAAAGGAGACAAGATCATGGAGTTTGACTCTAATTCTAAAACTCATCCCTTTCTATTGCCTCCAACAATAGAGATTGCTCGCCTAGAATTGTCCATTGCAGGTCTTTCCTTCCCTTTCTTACACTCCCCTCTCCTATAAGTGGGTTGCCAAGAAATTCTCATGTTTGTTGCTATGGTTCTCTTTAAAATACTATTCTCTCTAAAATGAGTTGGCGCAGCTTATTCTACCATCTCAGGCACATTAGCATCATCATAGAAAATATCCTAGGAACTCAGGTAGCCATTGGGATTTAGGGCAATGCCAGAGAGCAAAGAGATATAAAGAGGGAGGACTTTTAAAGGCAAGCAAACTAGTATTTCTCTAAATAATCTAACAAAGGCAATGCTGCCTGTCAGCCTAGGATATCTGGACATTTGACTGCACAGCCAGTGTAATTGAAAATCCAACTGAAGGAAATCAGTTGTTTGCCCAGCTTCCTGCATGGATTTAGCACCAGAGCAAATGCAAATGCCACCTGAGAGGAGTTGGAAGCTGATCCTAAGACAAACAGAGGGTTATCCTCTTGCCCTTATCATTTTGAAAAAAATAAAATAAAACCAATATCTTCATATTTCCAAAAGGAACCAGAACATTTTAATTCCAATAAACTTGAAGTTTACAATCTCACCAAACAAACGTGAAGGTCAATACAATACTGTGGATTCGGTACAAATTAATACCCATAAAATACTTATTAAAGGCCAGGAAAGTAGGCAACGTTTATAAAGTATCTTGTTTAATTCTCACAGAGCTATCTTTGAAGGTGCTTTATGACTCCACCTTACACATGAGATAATTAGCTTGGCTTGGGTGGCCTGCCCCAGCTATACAGATGGCAAGGGGTACGGATTGGCTCTGAGCAGGTTTGATTCTAGTTTTAAGCTCTTGCTCTACCCACAAGAATGAACTCATTGCTTATGATAAAAGGAAGTATTGTCCCTGAGTTCATTATTTTCAGAAATGCCCTCCTTCCTCAGTTCCCTCTGTCTATACTTCTGTCATGCATTCCACTGAGGAAGGAGGAGGATATGCGCTCCCACCAGCTGTGTCTATAGTCCATGTTGCTCTTAACTATGGAGTCCCCTCTTTTCTACCACTCTCCAGTGGTCTTGGTTCCACAGTGAGCCCTCCGGAGATGCCGTCAGGCATCTGACAACTCTAGAGGCAATGCTGGAAAGTTCCACAGATCTTTTAGTGCTCTTCTGCTCCAGCCTGGGTCTCAGCCTCTTCTTCCTACTCCTCCAGCGAATTTATGACCCTATATTTTATTTGCTAACTTTTTTTTTTTTGCCATAGTTATCTTTTCTGGTAAGGTTTACTAAAGAATGTGAACCAAGATGATCCTGTAACGACTAGCACATGGTTGTATGCCACAGATCTCACCCATACTTAGAGATAACAAAAGAATAAGATATAGAAAAAAAAGAAAATATTTAGATTGTTTTCTCGATTTCAATATCTACTACTTGTCTGGAAATCTCCCTGCCTTTCAGCCCCACTCCCAAGTTTTTCATGCCTTCCAGAATGTAAGAGCTACAATTCTGACCTCTGGTTCATGCCCATGAGAAAACAAAACAATGAAACAAAAAAAAAATTACCAAACACAAACCATGGTGTAGGCCACTGGAACCTCATGGCGAGAACTCTCTGGGGATAGCTGTGGCCCTCTCCGTTGTCTAAGGCAGATCATCCCTTTAGCATGTCCACAGCCTTTAGTTCACCTGTGGCATGTCTCTCCAGGTCTCTTCCACGTGATCTTCGCCCAAGGGTCAGAGAAGATTTGCTAAATAATATGGTGTTGCAGAAAAAAAAATAAAAGTAGATCCATGTCTCAAATAACATTTCTACTGTTAGATCCACCAGAAAGTTATGTTTAGAATATGGCACTTTTGCTTTCAACATTACAGTGCTGTGCTGGCAAATTATTGAACAGCTTTAACCAATGAAAGGAAACAGCAAAACTTGTCTTGCAAGGACTGAGAAAGTCAAAGGGTATGTGGGTGATGATTCAAAAACTTGTCCGTCAAGTGCTTTGTGTCTTTTGTTTTCTGTGACTTTCACTCATTAGCCACCAAGTGTTGTTCTGTTTAGCTGTAGATATTTGGATAAATAGAAACTAAAATCACTCTGAATGCTTTACATTCATGGATTTTATGTCTCGGGTTTCCTATTTTAAAACACGATTATACTTTCCGATGCATATTTCTATGCAGATGGCATTTATTTTTTTCTTCCTGATGCAGCTTTTATTTACAGGCGTAAAAGGGACAGAGAGTGATGGAGACTGGAGGAGAATAAGGATTAAAATTTGGCTTGTTACAGAAGACACTTAGAGTGACAAATAACATTCAGCTCTTGATGTGAACCATAGCAAGCCTGCCACCCCCTTTGAACAAAGCTAGAACTTGAGATCCAGGTTCTCGAGTACCAAAAATTCTTTCCTAACACTGGAGGACTCTCATTGTTGATTTTCATCCAGGGTAGTAAAGGTGATTCCTTTGGTCCAGAGTACAAGGAGTTGATGGAATCTTCTACCTTCTGGGCCCTTGGGGTTGTGGAAAAAGATGGAAAGACAGGAGATGTAGTGTGTGGGGTCCCTGCAAACACCACCGCCATCAGAGATAAAAATCTCTGAGTAACAAGCTCAGCATGACTTACTTAGCAATGCTGGATCAAACTTTTGGAGTCTGACTGTGAGCAGTTTGTTGCTCACATATTTAAACACAGTACAAATTTAGAAAAAAATTTCCACATAACAACTGTCACAACAAGGCCCAAGGCATGGTTACACCATAGCTCCTTTGTAAAGGACATGTGTTTTGCAAGGTACCTGTGACCTCTTCCACAAGAAGGACTGAGAAACAATAACTGACTGAGAAACAATAATCAGGATAAAGGTCTAGAAGGGAAACACTTGTAGTAAGCACAATAGTAAACCTCTTTTGCAAACACAAGAGACTTCTTTCACAAGGATGGGTCCTATGGAGTGAGAAACAATGCTCTCAACAAGAAGGATAGAAGTGAAGCCTGGCGATAGCAAAAGATTGCCAGGCTGTTTAACAATGTCCACTTACAGTCTTCTTGCGTGGAAACAGGTATACATATGTCTTCATGTGAAGAAAAGCCCACGTGTTTAACAGTTCTGGTTTCTCTGATGCTTATCTGTGAGCCTGTGGACCTCCTGTCCTCTGTAGCTGTGATCCACCAGTTTTCAGTTAAAGCAGAAGTTCAAAATGTGGCCAGTGTTTCCTTAAGGCCATCTGCTGTGTATGTGATTGGAATTGAATAAGCTTGAATAACTTTGGAAGCCCTTTCTGTGGTGGTTTGAATAGGTATGGCCCTGATGAATGCATGTGTTTGAATGCTTGGCCCATGGTGGGTGGCACTATTAGTAGGTGTGGCCTTTGAGTATGTGTGGTCTTATTGGAGGACGTGTGTCACTGTGGGGCTGGGCTTTGCGGTCTGCTGTGCTCAAGCTCCGCCTAGTGTATAGGACAGTCCTCTTGTGCTGCTTTTGGATCAAGATGTAGAACTCTTGGCTCTCCTGTTTCATGTCTGACTGCATGCTGCTTCCATGCTTCCTGCCATGATTATAGTGGACTAAACCTCTGAAACTGTAAGCCAGCTACAGTTAAATGTTTTCCTGTATAAGACCTTATATATGGTCATGGTGTCTCTTTATAGCAATGAATCACTAAGTAAGACACTGATTTTTTTGCATATTACCCTTGTCATTATGACATTAGGTAGTAGTGTTGATGCAAGGTCAGAAGATTAGAAAGAAATAAAGAGGTAGACCTTGTTATCAGAATGCCATTGTTCCAGTCTTAAGATTTTGCATGCAAACAATTTTTGTGATAACGTGTGTTGACTGGAGTATGGAAGTGGTCCTTGTGCAACTCTACACTGCTGTCACTGCTCTTGAGTGAAGAATAAGAAATTGCTAAGAATCTGGTAGAGGAACCTTCCAAAGGTCGTCACTATGCTGTGGTAAAGAAGCTTTATTTTGGACCACTGCAGAGTAACCACATGAGCTAGAACGTCATGACAGTCATGAAAGGGTTCCAGAGTAAAGACTGATTTATAGCAGTGCCTAGAAATGCTATGGGATACAGTAGGAAGGGATAACTAATGAGCTGTGCTTATAATGCTGGGTACAGATGTCAGTGGCTTCTTAAAGGAGATAGGTATTCCATAGATTTCCACCAAAAACTCTGAATACTGGTAAGAAAATGTCACACCTCACCATCTTGAACAAGATGGGACAGCAGGGAATCCTCTGAAATGATTGTCACATTTTGTTTCTTGAATGAGCATGTTTACTTTGTGAAAGTTCACATAGCTGTAACTTCATGATGCATATTTATGCATGTGTATAATACTTTAAAAACCTACACAAATTATCTCTACTATACAAATGAAACACAACACACACACACACATCAGCAGGTGGGTGGTTGTGAGAAATCATAAGACAGTTATAGAAATAATAAAAATGTTATCATTTTCTCAGCACATTTAAGAAGGTTGTTACTAAAACTGTAGGATCGTTTCATGCGATTTCCCAGAAAAAATGCATAAAAAAAAATCATCTTAGAAAGAGCTCAAGTGTGCAATGGGAGTGATGCCATAAGGAGATCTGGGGCTTATCATCTAACTTTAGAACCATGTGATATAATGTCTCTAGATTGCATATTGGGCTGTAAGAATTTAAGAACACATTGAGAAACCATTGCACATGTATTCTGCTTTTTCTGAGAAACTACTTTTCCAAATGAGTTATTTTTGCTACCATCACATATTTTATAATATTCTGAGAGACTTTCAGCCATCTGTAACTTGAGTATTCCTTGATACGAGGTTGAACTTTTCCTGAAAGATCCTAAAATTCATTAAGATATTGTGGTAAGTACATTTAATTAGAGCAAGCAGGATGCAGGCTAGAAAATGCTCTCTCTTGATATTTAAAGAATCCTAGGAGAATTGTAGGACACTTTGGACCATGACAAGAAATACTGGCTCTGACTCTCCAGTAAAGTCAGACTTTGTAGGTTCAGGACTGTTGCGGGAAATATCAAAAAATGAAGTGGCATGTTCCCATACATGTGCCGGCAACTTTTGTCCCCACTGGCTCTGTCTCTACGCACCAACTCTCTGGTGGGGCTGGAGCTCCCAAGTTCCTCTCGCTGCCACAAATCGACTGTCCACCCCACGGTCAGTCATCATACCACCCATCAAACCAGTTGAGTTAAAGCTCTAGAAGTTTATAATTAATAAATTCTCAATTTACAATAAACCAATACAATAATTTCAGAACCAGTTGATAATAATAAAAGCTTTATCTAAATTATTCTATCTTTATGATATAACTACCTGGTTAAGTGTGGCTGGTTAAAGCCACATTGGTTCACATCTGCCTCCATTTTCCTTTTTCCTTCCTTCCAAGAGGCTCTCTGTCTCTGTAACTCTTGGTTCCACCTCCCCTTTCCCTGTCCAGTCATAGGCCTCCTGCTGCCCTAATGTAATTGGACAGAGAAAATCCTGCAACATCGGGCAAGCCCTACACAAGACTTAAGTCACTTCAGATACCAGCTGCATGCTTTGGTGATCCTAGGGAACCTGTATTGTTGTCCAGGTGGCTTTAACTTCTGAGGTTCCAGTTATTTGCTTAAGCTTTGAAAATTTATTAGACTACTACCCAGAATCCAGTACAATGCTATATAAAAGCAAGCATTTAGGCAAGCTTCAATGAGAGAGAATCTACCAACAATTCTAACCAGAATTGATACCTATGAACCACAAAAATGACAGCAAGATGCAATAATTAAGCCAGAAGTAGTGGTACATATATCTTGGTAGTAACTAACAGCTCTTGAATTGGATACACACACACACACACACACACACACACACACACACACACACACATACGCACACATGGCACAGAGGAGGAACAGTGAAATAATGGGATGCTCAAGCATCTATAAGCATCCCATGTAGGACACTTACAGATCCTCAGGATAATGATCCTCACCTCCTGATGTATTTTTATAGCCTAGGAAAACTCACCTGAGCTCAGTTTAGTTTTCAACTGAGGCCTCACTATGTAGGCACATTTCATTGATTGACCATTATTTGCAGTTGAGCTTGAACTCCACACATTCTCCTCTCCTAAGAGATTTAGTTGGTACTGTGTCTTAAACCCCCAGATCTATGTTGTCCATTGAACTTTCTTGAACTGTGAGTTACCTGGGGGTGGGAATAAATGGTTTCATTTCTATAAGGAAATTCCAAAGGGTTCCCCCCCCTCCATTCTCTTCAGGAAATAGAGACAAGGAGTAGACACATTTTTATGAATAACAGGCTGTTTGTCTATCTAATGTTGGTGTGAAGATTCTGCAGCATGAAGAAATACAGCATGTAGGATACTATACATGCTTTTCAGTTTATAATGAGAAATGAGAAATATAAGTCGGTAACCCGAATGAAGCTACATCATCTGAGTAGGTAGAGTTTTCTCCAGAGTGTTCAATTGTCCTCTGCCAACTAGAGGTTTATCGACTGTCTTCAAAAGAATGGATCCACACAATGTCTCAGTAGAGGGATTGGCTCCTTGAAACCTGAGGGTCTGGGCAATATTGTTTTCCTGCTCACTAATGCTGAGTTACTGCAGGACTCTCAGCAGATAGTGCCAATGGTTTGCTTATCCCCATCCCTATCCATACTGATACCCTGAATGGTGCTATATCTCAGTGAGGATAAAAAGACACGTGGAGGAGAAAAACACCTCGCAATGCTGCTGGGTGAGATTTTTTTTTAAAAAAAATCTATTGATATTATGAACCATGTTTATAGTTAAGCATGTGCCTTAACTTGCTTGCAAACTATGTACAAAAAGAATTCTGTTGACTTTCTCCGATCTATGTCTTATCAGCCTGAAAACGTGTATAATGTACCTCACAAACCACCTTATGATCTCATTAAAGTTCTTTAGATTAAAAATAAGTATATCAAAACATTTTTACTTAATCTCTTAAAACTTTTAACAATGTAACTTCAAAAGTTATCAAGATCATACATTGCTATTGACATTTGAATGTTAAATCTCTGGAGAAGAGCACATGACCACCATTCTTGGGTGTATATAACTATCATTTTGTCATTTATATATTATTTATTATCATATGTTACTTATCATTTATTATTTATCATTAATAACTTATTAGTCTCTTGATCTCTTTATTAATAACCTTGCCTAAATTCATATTAAAATATGTTGTTGATGAACTAAACATTACTTCTTACTGACTCAACCTGAAATTCTTTTCTGGAGAGTTAATTTAAGAATCTCAACTTTACTGGAGTAGAAGTCGTCAGGCTGCTACAGACAATGACACTTTTGTCTATTAGGATATTTTCATAATTGTTTTTGTAAAAGTGTGCTAATCTAGTAGACACAGAGGGTGTCTGTTCAAGGAAGGACTCAATGTTCTCTGTGGTGAAAAGCTACTCCATACCTCAAAGGATGCTCCAAGTAAGTCTACTTTGAAGTTTCTATAGATTTAAAATATTTAATACTATGATCCATAAAAATTGGTGACTCCCATGGCTTATAAATTAGCAGGTTGTTATGCCTCCTTTTCATTTCTGATTTTGTTAATTTGGATACTGTCTCTGTGCCCTTTAGTTAGTTTGGCTAAGAGTTTAATCTCTTATTGATTTTCTCAAAGAACCAGCTTCTGGTTTTGTTGATTCTTTGTATACTTCTCTTTGTTTCTATTTGGTGGATTTCAGCCCTGAGTTTAACTATTTCCTGCCATCTACTCCTCTTGGGTGTGTTTGCTTCTTTTTGTTCTAGGGCTTTCAGGTGTGCTGGTAATTTGCTAGTGTAGAATCTTTCCAGTTTCTTTATGAGGGCACTTAGTGCTATGAATTTTCCTCTTAGCACTGCTTTCGTTGTGTCCCATAAGTTTGGGTATCTGTCATCATTTTCCTTGAACTCCAGGAAGTCTTTAATTTTTTTTATTTCTTCCCTGACAAAGTTATCATTGAGTAGAGAGCTGTTCAGTTTCTATGGGAATATTGGTTTTCTGTTCTTTTTGTTGTTATTGAAGTCTAGCCTTAGTCTGTGGTGATCTGATAGGATTCATGGGATTATTTCAATCTTCTTGTATCTGTTGAGGCTTGTTTTAGCCCTCCGAGAGGCCCAACAAGCAGCTGACTGAGACAAAGGCAGATACTTACACCCAACCAATGGACTGAAGTCAGTGACCCCTATGGTTGAATGAGGGAAAGGCTGGAAGAAGTTGAGGAGGAGGGAGATACCATAGGAAGACCAGCAAGCTCAATTAACCTAGGCTCCAGAGATCTCTTAGACACCGAGCCACCAACCAGGCAGCATATACTAGCTGGAATGCAATGAAATCACAAATGAGCACCATTAGTGGGAGGGTGATTCAGCTAGATTCCAGCTCCCATCAACAGAGAAGGCTGGTAGGAATGTGGCTGATAAGGATTTGAAAATTGTTCCAGGAGTACAAGTGAAATGCTCATTGATGGTTGGTATGGACAGAAGAAGGATTTTAGCTCAGTTTCTTTGGTTACAGATTCTTAGATTAAGATTATAATTCTGCATATGCACAGTTTAGTCTCCATGTGGGTCTCTAACTACTGGAGTGGGGCCTCTCCCTAAAGCTATAGTCTGGCTGTGGTATAAGTTCCCCAACAGGGCTGCCTTGTCTGGATTCAGTGGGAGAGGATGCACCTAATCTGGCAGAGACTTGATGTGCCACTGTGGGAGAGTATTGGGGGGGGCACATTCTCAGAGGAGAAGAGGAGGTAGATGGGGGGAGGGATTCTGGGAGGGGGGACTGGGTGGGGACAGCATTTGGGATGTAACTAAACTAAATATTAATTTTTTAAAAAGCAAAACATAGCAGGTTTCTTTTGTGGGGGGGGAAACCTGTGTTGACTTGTACTAAAGGTTTTCTAATCTGTCATTTATGCTCGGGGTGTTCCCCTGTTAATCAAAATTAAACAGTTGTACTGGCTAATTTTGTGTCAACTTGACACAGCTGGAGTTATCACAGAGAAAGGAGCTTTAGTTAGGGAAATGCCTCCATGAGATCCAGCTGTGGGGCATTTTCTCAATTAGTGATCAAGGGGGAGAGGCCCCTTGTGGGTGGGACCATCCCTGGGCTGGTAGTCTTGGGTTCTATAAGAGAGCAAGCTGAGCAAGCCAGGGGAAGCAAGCCAGTAAAGAACATCCCTCCATGGCCTCTGCATCAGCTCCTGCTTTCTGACCTGCTGGAGTTCCAGTCCTGCATCCTTTGGTGATCAATAGCAGTATGGAAATGTAAGCCAAATAAACCCTTTCCTCCCCAACTTGCTTCTTGGTCATGATGTTTGTGCAGGAATAGAAACCCTGACTAAGACAAGAGTAAACACTTTCTAGAAGAGAAAAAAGGAAAATGAATGTATACTGCAGTAAATTATGACTTGAGGTTAAAAATAATGCTATTGATTTGAATTATTCATAACGTAAGAGAAAGTATAAGTGCTTAGAGACATCAGTTTATTGAAAAGTTATATTGTTAAGCGGAGAGAAGAATTGAGAGGTAGAGACAAAGGAATTTTCCATTCCCTCATCTTTAGTTCAGCTGTCCCTTTTAGTCTTTGACAGTTAAATGTGCCTTGAGAGATGGGGCAGATGTACAGTTCTATTTCTTGAATTGGTACACACAAGGTTACCAGTTAGTCTTTTTTGTTTTAATAAAAAATTGTGTATAGATATTTTGCATGCATGTATGTCTGTGCATGACATGTGTGCCTGGTGCTCACAGAGGCCAGAAGAGGGATTTAGAGCCACTGAAACTACAGTTATAGATGATTGTGAACAGTTAACATTGGTAGTAATCAAACCTCTCAAAGAGCAGAAAACCTCTCAAAGAGCAGCCAGTACTCTTAATCCATGAGCTATTTCTCCAGGCCCCCATCAATGAATTATTTTTAAAGCCTGTTTGGAATATTTCTGCTGACTTTTCAACTCCCAGCTTTTTGACCTCTTCCTCTTTCTTTGACTCTGATATCTTCTCTTCCTATCCATCTTAGTGTTTTTGATTTGTTTATTGAACTGTATTTCAGTCAATGAATATGTCTCTTCTCATCATCTATCTTTATACAGACAAATTTGGTCTGGCAATCCATTTTGGGGGAGAATGTGAAGTAACAAGAACTTTTAATATATCATTCATGTGAATACTAAATTTTATAAGCATCCTGGGAAATTTTTGGAAGGTTTTATAAAATAGATAATATTTATTCTATAACTCAATAACTCCTTTTCAATGTTTTCTTAGCTTTAAAATGGGTCTAGTTTCCTACTTCCTAGAAATCTTAGGATTAAATGAGTCACTAACTATATAAAAAAAAATAGAAGTTGTTGTAACAGTTAGTGCCCTTCATAAGGTTTGCATGTGATTTGTAGCTACCAAAGCTCATGTTGAGGTTTGGTCCTCAATTTTTGACAGGTGGTGATGACTTTAAGAGGCATTTGATGACTTCAAGGATCCATCATCCTGAGTAGGTTAATGTTTGTTTTGTTGAAATGGGTTTGAAATAGGATGAGTTCATCCTCTTTCCCTGTCTTTGCAGGTACCCACGTGTCATCATGAGGTCTTCATACAAAATCACAAGGATGCTGGTGTCCTGATCTTGAATTCTCAAGTCCTGTATATTTGTGCTGTAGCTATTTTTATTCTTCTATTATGACCATGTCAACACTTTCCTTGGTGTTTATGTTTCTAGAGAGTGAGGTTTCTTTGAAGTACATATCAGAGCCTACTGACTTATTTCATAGACAATTTTCAAACGTTCACTATACACCACAGGTTGCTATTCTACACAGTGGTTTAAAACAATTGAATGTATGATAAACACTGAAAGTTAATTTTCTAAACAAAAGTTGAGGCCTGAGTGTGGGAGCATGTAAGTTAGAGGTTAGGTTATTCTGAGCCATCTCTTTTTGATATTACAAATGTGATCCATCTTCTCACTCTTTTGAGACCAGGGTCTGCCACTGAGTTGAAACGTCTTGCTTTCTAGGTAGCAGAGGATGGCCTAGTTGGTCATCAATGGGATGAGAGGCCCTTGGTCCTGTGAAGGTTGTATGTCCCAGTATAGGAGAACGCCAAGACCAAAAAGTGGGAGTGGGTGGGTTGGTGAGCAGTGGGGAGGCGTGAGGGGATAGGGGGTTTTCAGAGGAGAAACTAGGAAAGGGGATAACATTTGAAATGTAAATAAAGAAAATATCTAATAAAAAGAAAAAAAGAAAAACACAATAAAACTTAATTTTTAAAAAAGAGAGAAAGAGGAAAGGAAAGGAAAGGAAAGGAAAGGAAAGGAAAGGAAAGGAAAGGAAANAAAGGAAAGGAAAGGAAAGGAAAGGAAAGGAAAGGAAAGGAAAGGAAAGGAAAGGAAAGGAAAGGAAAGGAAAGGAAAGGAAAGGAAAGGAAAGGAAACTCCTGCTTTCAAAGAGGGTGATGGGCCAGCAAGCTCCTAAGCTAGGAGTTGGTTGACTCCTTGCAATGAGGGAGAATATGCACTAGAGGGAGTATGAGGTATTTTATCAAACAGGAAGCAATGTGGTTATTCTACTATATTGGAAAAAGTTGCAGTTACTAGAATGTTCCCCACTGAAGCCTGTTCTAATGTCTCCAAGCATAGTGGGATTAGGTTAACATCATGCCAGGGCAGAAAGTGGACCCAGAGTTGGTCCTATTACTTAAACACTAAGTATTAAAATACTGCAGCCACAATATTTTATTAGAATGCCAGCAGGTAAATTCTAAGTCCTGGCTGCTTTTCTTTGTCTCCACAAATTCAGTACTTAGAGTAAGAGTATGGTCTCTTCTAAGGACAGACACCAACCATATCTCAGTCAATAAGGGAACAAGGACCTCTGTACATGCTTTTTTAAAAAGTAAATTCAATGCTCAACCCTAAATACTCTCATAAACACTGCTCCCCAGCCTTCTGGGATAAAGGGTCATCACTTGATCTTAGGATTGCATTGTTATGTGTTTAAGGTCCGAAACCCCTGAACTATAAAAATTGTGAACTAACACATTAACCTTCTTTCAATCAAACCTAAACCCTACAGCAATCAAGAATGTTTCTTTCATAGCATTTTGATTTCAGCAAGCATTTCTGATGGCCTATCATTTTGAAGATAAAGTCTATTGTTTTCATTATATGTATCTTAATTATGTAGGATCCAGGTGTAAAAGGAGGCCAGAAGAAGGCATCAGATGTGACCTGAGCTGATCAGCATGTGGGAACATATCTACAGTTCTTGACAGTGAACTACTCTTTACAGCTGAGCCATCTCCCTAGCTCCTCTACCTGCCTATGGTTGAACCTTGGGTGAATAAGTTTCCTTAGTAAGAAAGCAGCTGTCATTCAACAAAGAGGACATCCGAAGACAATGTTTGCTGTTAACTTTGCAGGCAGCTTTATCTCTTTGTCACTGAATGAATAATAACATGACAGATTTTAATAAATCACTTAAAGCTAATCTAACTCTTGTAATGTATTACCACTGCAATTCTGTGAAACAGGCAATAGTGAAGCCCCATGAGGCTGAAGAGATATCTAAGTGGTTAAGAGTATTGGCTGCTCTTTCAGAAGATCTGAATTCAATTTTCAACACCTGCATATTGGCTCACAACCATCCATATCTCCAGTTTCAGGGGACCCAGTTCCCTCTTCTGG
This sequence comes from Mus pahari, assembly GCF_900095145.1. NCBI lineage: Eukaryota > Metazoa > Chordata > Mammalia > Rodentia > Muridae > Mus > Mus pahari. Next base: position 122,176,926 of record NC_034592.1, on the reverse strand, counting down.
TCTTTACCAGAGCCAGGCATGCAAGTAGTTCACAGGCACACATTCAGGCAAAACACTCACATACATCTAAAAATTACAAAACAGATTAAAAAAAAAACACCCTGTCCTTTTGTTCAAAGAAACTGAAGTATCAGGAGTGGGAAGTTGCCTCAGCAAGGAGAGAAAGCTTATATAGAGATGACAATCTCCAAATCAAATCATTTGTTTTCTAAACCAAACCTGACCTGCTAAGTGAGTTCTCTACTAAGGCCAATGACAAATATGATACTATTAAAAGGAAATGGAGCTGTTTTCATGGGAAAAAAATAAGCTACCAGCATTCAAGTCAGTATGTGAGACAGTCCAGTCTGCATGCTGTCCCAGAAAGGGAGACTTAACTGCACATCCAAACCCCAGTGTTTAGTTATGCCCCTCACCTTTTGAGGGCTGCATACATGTATAAATTCACATGACTTACAAACACACTGTGGACAGGGATGATCTCTATTTTGTAGAAGAATAAAATATGATTTGCCAATGTGCAGTGTTCTGTGCATCATAAGTTTGGGTCTGAGATCCATACCCTGGAGTTCTGAGTTGTGTTTTTGTTGTTGTTTATTATTATAAAAAATAAAAAAATACAAGAATTAAGAGACACAAACACCACAAATGGGGTTAGGGAGAGAGAAGAGCTTATGCATAGAGAAGGGGTTAGAAATAGAGACGGGGTTAGAAATAAAGGCAGTTAGGAAAAGAGAGGCGGTTAGGAGGGGGGACAGGAATAGAGAAGGGTTAAAGAATAATGGGGTTATAAATGGAGAGGGAGCTAGGAGTAGAAGGAGCTTAGGAATAGAGAGGGGATTATGCATACAGGGAGTAAGGAGTAAAGAAGTGGTTAGGAATGGAGTTGGGGTAGAAATGAAGGTGATAGGATGAGCCCTAGGATAAGGGAATACAAGGACATTTAAGCTCAGGTGACATCATTTTAGAGTTATTCACATGACTGTAATGTAAATATCTTGCCATTCTCCAATCTGCTACACATATGAATGCCTTGTGCAAATAAAATTTATTTTGGTAGTGTGCTGTGGATCAGAAAAAGAATACAAATTTTATATTTGGTTTAAAAATGTCACAAAGTACATATGGAAGGAGTGTAAACAAACAAGTCTGGCGATAGAAAGTAGTAGTAAATAGGATAAGGTAATTTCACTTCTTTTTCTATGGTGAGGGTTTAGAACATTACAGAACATGCAAAGGAATTTTGAGCTGATCTTTTCAAGGTATTGGTATTAAGGAGCTAATTGACTATATTTGATACTGGCTGATAATCAGATTCAGAGATAACATCTAGAGATTTGAACTTACTAAAACTACTAGCAGACAATGTGCCATTAACTATTAGTATTTTTTGACAGCTAGCATTGCATCAAGCATACAGTTCCTAAATAAACAAGTATTTATTGAATTAAAATAATGAATAGGTTAATGACTATCTTCTTAAATAACAATAGTTAATGGCTAGAAGTCAGTTATTTTATTTTATTTTATTATGCTTGTAAACAGCAATTAATAGTTTTCTACCCCACCCTATCTATGTCTTTATTCTGTGACTTATGGTATAAGCTGTTGGCAGTTGCTAATATTCTCTAGCCTATCATGGTTACATTTAGATGCAGGTGTTATGATGAAGATCAACAAATATGTGCCATTGGATTAATGAAATTCTGGAAAATTGAATTTAGATTGATGAAATAATGTAAGATAAACCAAAGAACAAAGTTTGTCCTGAGCAAAAACAATAAAAAATTTTGTCCTTCCTAAATTTTATATTAGCTAGTTTCCAAAATGGAACACATTTAAATAATGCATCATAACTTTACTGTCCTGATTCTTTGAACATATTTCAATTTTTGATTCTTTTGAACATTCTTATGAACATTCATTTGCCTCACAAGTATTTACTGACTCCAGACTTCTGAACACTGAGGCAGTGAGGATCTGGTGTAGGAACTGGTAGTGGTTTCAGCTACAAATAACAGACTCCACGGCACTAGCAAAATAACAGAATAAACAGGCCAATGTAGGTAATTCATAGCACTAAGGGGGCAAGGCTTAGCACAGAGCCCATGCAACCAGGATGGGTGCCTAAATGTTACCACTGGCAGCTCTGGAGAAGACTGAATGAAGTCCCTCCAGTTGCCACTGTCAGGTATCAACCTCACAGCTTTACCAGGGTGCTATGTGTGAGATGCTATTTGCATAGGCCCATGACTGCCCCACCTCTGGAAGGAGCTTTCTATGCAACAGTGGAGAACAGATTTCACATGGCAACTCCTTTCTCCTGCAAATCCAAGTTGGATGTACGAAGCTGGGGAAGATGAGGTCCTTTTCTTAGTTACAAGGAAATCTGGAAAAGTTAGAGGGTAAATTCTGACTTCTACTTAAGGGAGACAAGAAATCCTTCTAAAGAGGAGCTCTCCTCACCCCATGCTAGGTAGCCACGTCGGCAGCCCTTGGCCCCCACAGTCACAGAGTCATCTAGGAAAATAGGATGAGAATGTTTTGGACAAGAAGGAATTTGCCCTGAAATATCATAGCCTGACTCCTTGTATTGCTTGGTCTTTCTTGGTCTTGTCTCAGTCTGTATTTCTTCCCGCTACTTGAAGGAAAAAATCCTAATATTTAGCTTTGTTTTATGCAATGACACCATTTATCATCTTTTGTTTTCATTTTAGAGTTTCTGATATGTGCTAGACTCTATGCAAGAGAGCTTTAAATATTTTTAACTTTACCTTTATCTATCATTCTCTCTCTCTCTCTCTCTCTCTCTCTCTCTCTCTCTCTCTCTCTCTCTCTCTCTCTCTCTCCTCTCTCTCTGCTTGGGAATAAACCAGGGCTCCCACACTTGCTTACTTAGTGCTCTGCCACTGAGTCCCCAATCTTCTAACATGCATTCCTCATCAACACATAAACTGACACATCTATAAGATATTACTCTCTCAGACTTCAGTTTTATAGGCAAGGAGGTCAAGGTTATGGGAATTTAAGATGCACTATGGGTCTCTGTGGTGGGAGATAGAGTGAGTGAGCTCTGGATTTTGGACCCATGCCAAGAGAATTCACTAACAGCTGTACTCTCTTGCCTAGAGTATAACATCTTGATCTTAAGTTCATTCATCATCATTGGTCAACAGGCTGTGAGTCTTTCTCTATGCTACCTTAGTGCTTGTAGTTTACCAGATCCACGTCTCCTTCTGCTGACGAAGGAAGTAATTTGAATTCTTATAGCTTAAGAGAGATTTTAAAATATGAACAAAGCGACGGTCATATATGGCTTCCTCTGAGAGATGAAACAAAACAAGACAAAGCTGCCAGTCTATAAATGGGCCAAAGATCTGAACAGGCAGTTCTCAGAAGGCCAATGAGAGAGAGGAGAGACAGAAATCATTGCAGGGTACATTTCTCAGTTTCTGCCCATTTTATTCTTTTTAAGATAGCTACTTTCACTGAACGAGGAGCTTGCAAATTTGCTTAGCTTTCCTTACCTCGGCCCCAGGGATCTTCCTTACTCTGCCTTGCTAGTACTGGGATCACAGGCACCATAACTCAGGAATTAATGCTTGAGCAGCACACTCTTTACTGATTGAGACTTCTTTCCACTTCCTGGGTTCCAGAATAACATATTTTATTCTCTGTGATAAGTCTGTGTTTTTGACATTGATAAGATATTGGGTCACATGATTATGGAGGCTAATAGATTCCATTCTCTGCTCTATGCAAAATGAAGACCAAAGAAAGCCAGGGGCAGACTTGGATGGTGTTGCCCTGTCCTCAGGAAAGGACTGCTGAGCTTTCTAACAGCCAAATCTACCTATTGGCCTTTGGTATTTTGGTTTTCTGCAGATTATAAGACTGCCAGACACACAGCAGAATGAGGTTAGGAATGTTTTGGTTCCATGAAGGAACACTTCTGACTAACTTCCTCCCCATGGCTTGTTTTATTTGCTTTTTTTTTTTTTTTGAAATTAAGACATTTTTATTAGATATTTTCTTCATTTACATTTCAAATGCTATCCCCAAAGTCCCCTATACCCTTCCCCATCCCTGTCCCCAACCCACCCACTCCCGCTTCCTGGCCCTGGCATTCCCCTGTACTGGGGCATATGATCTTCGCAATACCAAGGGCCTTTCCTCCCACTGATGGCCGACTACGCCATCCTCTGCTACGTATGTAACTGGAGACACAGCTCTGGAGGGTACTGGTTAGTTCATATTGCTGTTCTTCCTATAGGGTTGCAGACCCCTTTTAGCTCCTTGGGTACTAGACACTATTGCATATGCCAGAAAGGTTTTGCTGACAGGACCCTGACATAGCTCTCTCTTGTGAGGCTGTGCCAATGCCTGGCAAATACAGAAGTGGATGCTCACAGTCATTTATTTGATTTTCTATATAGTGCAGGACCACTTGCCCAGGGGCTGCAAGACTCATAATGGCCTAGGCCCTCCCGCATCAATCACTGATTAAGAGGATGCCCTGCAGATCTGTCTTTTGGAAGTATTTTCTCAGTTGTGGTTCTTATTTCCAAACAGCTCTAGTTTGCACCAAGTGGACATAAAACTAGTGAACACATGTACCAATAACCACTTGCCTCATGGCCAGAGGTGTGGTATTACATATTTGCATATTGCTAGGGTTTATACTTTCCCTTGTGAGAGATGTTGCTTCTTGAGAATATCTGCTAAATGTGACCAACTATATATTTCTGTATATTTCTAAAATGCAAAGACTCCTAGCTCTTCCTAAGTGGCTAATAATGATTTTTATCTCAAGACATATACTATTACTTAAAAATAAGATTTGAGAAAAGAAGTTTAAAACTATCTTTGCAAATGTTTATTTTCCCCAGCATAGAACCTATTTTGTATATTTGTGAAATATTTCAAACTGTGTGACATGGAGTATCTGGGGCACAGGTGCAATGTTCCTGGGAAGATACACAGTGAGATAGAGGCACCCCAGGCTCACAAAACCCTAGTCCCCAGGACCACTTCTTTGAATAGAATGACTCTGCCGAAGAAGGTACCAGTGAAGGACTGAGAATACATCTAGTCACAAATAAGTTGATGAGTTGGTTAGGCTGCACTGCTGGCCCTGGGCTTTTTCTTTTTCTTTAAATATGAATCCCTACCTTCAATAGATCTATATTTATTCATCAAGTTAGCAATGTGCTTAAATCACTTACCCATCTGCACCCATATGGGATTCCCAGCAGATACCAAAGTCCATAGAAAACCCATGAATATTTTCCCATGTATGCTGAGTCACCCCTCGGTTACTTATAACATCTGATGCAAAGTGAACTCTTTGTGAAAAGATGTAAGGCAATAGTGACAAGAAACAAAGTCTGCCTGTGTTCAGGGTAGATACATTTTTTCCTAATATTTTTCCATTCACAGATGTTTGAATCTGTGGATGCATAACACTTGGATCTGAAAGTCCAACTGTTTATTCCTTGTACAAATCTGCTATATCTAATTACTCTAAATGATCTTGTCCACTAAGATGAACAGATTTTGGGTGTGAGACACAGGCCTATGATAGGAGTTATGTTGAAGCCGAGGAAGGTGGAGCACAATTCTGTGGTCAGCCTAGGCTACATCTTGAATTCAAGGCAGGACATCCCAGATGAACCAGTGATACTGTCTAAAATTTAAAAACTGAAAGGAGGGTTGTGATATAACTCAGTACCAGTTCACAGGTATAGGGTCCTAGGTTCTAATCTTAGCACATAAAAACTAAAGGCATTTATATTAAAAATTCACACACAAATGAATGTGGTGGATAAATGCAAGATGTAAAGAATTAATGCAAGCAAAAAGTTTCAGTGAACACATTTCAACAGTTCAACTTTATAACAGTTATAAATAAATCTGTTAAAATTTTCTGGACAATGCCAGCATTTGGATTTTTTAAAAATAAGTAAATTTCTTATTGAGGACAACTAAATGGTGTTTGTAGCATTTTTATCATACAGTAGATGCCATCCATTCACTGTACTTTTCTAATTGAATTGTCCTGCATGCAAGTAGATTTTTTTAATGTTGTCTGTCTTCTGTGCTGTTCCTGTAAGTTTGGTATTAAAATACATTAAACAAAACAAAACACAACAACTAAAAGCAAAGGCAAAAATACAAACCAAAGGAAGCAAACCGACAAACACCCCCTCTCAACTCTTCACTTCCGTTTCTAGCCACCCTTGTCAACCTTGCTCAGGGCTGTCACAAATGTCTTTTGCTTTGAGTGCAGGCTGCATCTCTTTCTCCTCTGGTCTCCGGCATCTGGCTATAAGCTTTGCCCAACTTAAGAACTGGCAGTACACAGAAGCTAAGAGCACCTCACTGATGTACCCAAAGTCATTAGGCAAGCCCTGTCATTTAACCTGAGACTCTGGTTGTACACTGGATTCCCTTTGCATCAGTTGGTGCCTCTCTTCTTATTCCTTTTGGTCTTCAAATTTGCTTTCCTTTAACATTTTGTTTATCAACTACCAGTTGAAAAATCATTGTGACATACTTCTAACACAGCCTGCCTGACAAAGCTAATGGATGCTATTCATGGGAGAATTTCAGGGTTTTAAAAAATATGTATTTATGTACCTATGTATGTACGTATGTACGTATGTATGTATGTATGTGTATGTATGCATGTATTTGTATGTATGTACATATGTATGTATATATTTGTATGTATGTATTTACCTATGTATATATGTATGTGTATGTATGTATGTATGTATGTATGTATGTATGTATGTATGTATATTTTTCTTTATTCTTCTCTCATCTTGTTTCAAGACTGTACAAGGTAACCTAATAGGTGAAAAACGGTCATATGAGCAGGCAAAAGAGTCAGGAACACTCCCACTATTAAGAGTCCCACAAAAAACCCTAAGATGAAGAATATCATTAGGAACCATTTGACTAATTTTTTTTTCCTATTAGTTGTTTTTGGATCTTCCCTAGGTCTCTGAGCCATCAGCTTTCAGTTCCTGGGCATCTAATTAGTGTCACCAGTACCAGGCATGGGTTCACTCTTGTGGCTTGGACCTCAAGGTTGGCCAGTCATTGGCTGGCCACACCTACAAGCTCTGAGCCACCATTGTTCTGGCACATTTTTTGCAGGCAGGACAGGTGTGGGTTGAAGGTTTGGCAGCTGGGTTGGTGTCTCAGGTCCACCATGGGAAGTGTTGCCTGGTTACAGAAGATGGACAGTTGAGGCTCTGTATCCTCCATTACTAGGAGTCTTCACTAGGGTCACCCTTATAGGTTCCAGGAAGTTTCTGCTGCACTAGGTTTCCACATCACCCATAAATGCCTGTGTATTCTAGTCGTCTCATCCCATTCTGCCTCCCTCCACCCTTCACTCTCCCATTTGATTTCTTCTGTTCCCATCCCGACCAGCTCCCAGTCCACCTGCAAAATTATTCTATTTCTGCTTCCCAGGGAGACCCATGCATCCCACCCCCTAAAGCCCTCTTTGTTACTTAGTTTCTCTGGATCTGTGGGTTGTAGTGTAATTATTCCTTACTTAACAGCTAATATTTACTGATAAGTGAGTACATATCATGTTTGTCTTTCTGAGTCTGGGTTGCCTTGCTCAGGATGATTTTTCTTTCTAGTTCCACCCATTTGTCTGCAAATTTCATGATGTCATTTTTATTCCTAGCAGCTGAGTACCTCTCCATTTTGTAAATATATCATATTTTATTTATTTATTCTTCAGTTGAGGGAGATCAAGGTTATTTCCAGTTTCTGGTTGTTATGAATAAAGCTGTTATGAACATAGTCGAGCAAGTGTCTTTGTGGGAGGATGGAGAGTCTCTTGGGTATGCCCAAGAGTATTATAGCTGGGTCTTGATGTATATAGACTTCTAATATTTTGAGGAACCACCATATTGACTTCCATAGTGGTTGTAAAAGTTTGTACTTCCACCAGCAATGGAGGAATGTTCCCCTTGTTCCAGATCCTCACAAGCATGAGTTGTTACTTTTGCTATTGATTTTAGCCATTCTATGTTGCTATTTTGTCTGAATGACAGTGTCCTTGGCAGTATAAGAGCTTTTCAGTTTTATGGGTCCCATTTATTAATTGTTGATCTTCTTCAAGAAGAGAAGACAGTGATGATGATTCTTACTTCAAAGGACTGCTATAAAGATAAAGTGAGACCATGTGTGGGACAGTCCCTTGCAGACTCTGAAAACCACAATGACTGTTAGTCTTTGCCATTGCCTTTGAATAATAAGCAGACTTGCAGCAAGCATCTCTACAGATTCTGAACAGATGCTAGATTATAGAGTATCCTACAGATGCTGAAAAGAATCTGACTCATCTCTTCTGTTTTTGTCTCTTTGGAAGAAGAATGTTATCAAAATCAATTATTAAATAGATGCATAAGCACATACTGGATAACTAAAAGGAATTAAAAATAAAATAAAAAATGTATACGTATAAAAAAGAACTGGCAGTATTTGACGTTATGTTCTTGGCCTATGTGTGAGCTGCAGGTATCCAGCCAGGCTGGGCTCCTGCTGTTTTCAAGATCCATTTAATATCTTCTCATACTTGGACACTCCAGTCCCTGACTGCTTCCTCTGCACATGCTCACAGAAAACTTTAGCCTTTCTCTGGTTTCTATTACGATGCTACTGCCAGGATCCCAAGACATCATCAGAAAGCACAGAGTAATAGTGGAATGAAGGGAACAGAATTGCTGAAGTCAGAGGGGCTTGTTAGCAGTTCTCCTCAGAGCCCTCTGAACAGGGCTAGCATCTTGGCAGACAGAGAGGCATGGTAGAATCAGAACTGAGTCAGGTCCCAAATTATTTCTGAGCCCTGCTTCTGGCAGAAAACCCTCACACCTGACCTTAAGCAGCAGCCTGCAAATTGGCCTTCAGAGTTCTGCTCCATGGTTGAGAGAAACCAAACTCTGCAATTAAGGCTGGGCCAGGCATTCAGTTATCCTGTTGCTTTTTCTAGGCCCTTGCTTTTCTAGAGAGAAAGAAGGCTCTCTGCAGCCACTTCGGGCAGCCCAGCTTGATAGCAATGCCTCGAAAGACAGTCTGCCATTTGAGCCCTGGAAAAGTTTATATATATATAACACAAATAATACAAATACAAATACACACATACACACACCTATTCTTGCAGTTTTTTTTTTTTGGACTACTTATTTGTTTATTGATGATTGATTGATTGATTCCATTTACAACCCAATATAGGCTCCCACCTCTTCTCCAAGAACTTCCTTGCACAGATTCTCCACTCAATTTCCCTTCCCCTTCTTGGAAAAGGGGGGTCCCAGTGTGTCCTGAACCCACCACTCTCCACCTCCCATCACATCAAGTCATTTCAGGACATTCTCTCTGACTGAGACCAGACAAAGCAGCTAAGTTAGTGGACTTGCAGTTTTTAAATAGTTTTTATCACTAGTTTAGGCTGTGAAGGTAAGCTTTTTTTTTTTTTTTTGATAGTGTAGGGAATAGGCAAGTCCTTTTTAAAGACCAGTAATTAGAGATCTTAAAGGTTCACTTATTCACCTACTAAATATTTATTGAGGGCATACTTTCTGCTAGGAGCTCTTCTAGGTAGATTGTTAGATCCTCAAGTGATCAAACCAAAGATCCTATCACCCTACCACCCCCAGTTGGCCATAGGTGTATGAGGCACACTCAAATGAAAATCATGCTCATTGCTGCCATTGCCAGCTTAAGCCCGCTGTATAGTGAAGAAGGGCCACATCTACTTTTCCTAGAGCATAGGGTATGTTTATGCTCAGCAAGGCATACTACCAGGCTTGTTGGTCTGCAGTCACAGGCCTTCAGGTCAGGGTGGATGGCTATTTCTTTCTTTCCAGCATTGGTTACTTTTTATGATCAGTTCTGACATGTATCAATCTCTCCCTATGTAGCACCAGAAGAGCCCATTTTTGTCCGTTCCCCTTGCCCCTAGTCTGGAAGGCAGAGACTGGTCCAGGTTTATCCTGGTTTACCCTTATTTCTCCAATGACTAGCTCTGTTTCTAGTACACAATAGGCTTCCTGAAAATGTAAGGTTGTAAATTAAAAGACTAATTGTGAGTTTTAAATAAAATGGATTGTGCATTTGATGGCTTATATTCCCACTGCTTCATGTGTCTGTTGTGTAGCAAGTGTTCCAAATGTTAGCAAAATGAATTCACTCAGCAGATTAGGGGGTTTAGCTACTCTTCAGAAGTAGCAGTTTTATGAAAACCAGTAAGCTTAAGTATCCCCCAAATGAACACATTTCTTTTAAAGCAGCTTTAAGAATCCAAATGCCTTTGCATTCTGGAGGGAACAGATATTTTCCTTTTATGCCAAATGAGGAATAAGTTGTTCTTTTGACTTTTTTCTTTTTTCAAAGTCAGTTCCTCCACTAGCATTCTGGCTCACAGTTACCAGCCATTAAGCTCGTCAGGTTCCTCTAGCCTCTATTTCATACAAAGGAAAGGGAATTTAGATTTCTGGTTTTGAATCCCTAGGTTGCTGAGACCAAGTGTATGAGGAGGCAGCCATCAGGCAAGGGGATTTGTTTATTTAAGTGCATTGGCATGACAGTTGGTCATGGCATGTTGACTGGCACCTGATCATCCAAAACTGTTATTATTCTGCAGCCATAAAGTTGTGGAGGGATTATATCTGTATTGTCATGTCATTTTACATCTGAAGGGATTAGATACTGAGGGAGATGACATATTAGTCCATGGTTAATTACAATAGAGGAAGAACTAGAAAGTAGGTTTTTAGAACCTAAGAGTTACTCTTACTATTTCTACACATGTCATAGTCATTCATAAGCCATCAGGTGAGAGTCTGCAGACTTCTTGAGATGATGTGGATGCTGTTTCCTGTCATTTTCCTGGCACTATGGCTTGAGCTCTACAAGTTCTGAGCTTAGCTCATCATGAGGGACAGACTTTTTCTTGTTGTGATTAAATATTGGACACAATAGGTTCAGGGAGTTCTATTTTAGTTCATGTTTTCAGTCTGTTATTTCTGGGATATGGTGAGACACAACATCAGGACAACAGAAAATAGCTGAGTAATACTACTCACTTCATAGAATCCAAGAAGGAAGGAGGACAAGATAAAGGGAGAGGGAGGGAGAGAGAGAAAGGCAGAAGGAGAGGAGGGAAGGAGTGAGTGAGTGAGTGAGGGAGTGAGTGAGTGAGGGAGGGAGGGAGGGAGGGAGGGAAAGAGAATTTTCAAGGGCAGAACTCAATAATTTTCATCCTCCAATGAGGTCCTACCTCTTAGTTTCTAGTACTTTCCAACAGTGACTTCAAATTATGAACAACTGATAGAGTCAGAACCCTACTGATTTAATTGCTTCCCCAAGGCTTCATCAGCTGGCAACCAGGCCTTTAAAACACCAACCATTTGGGTACACTTTATCTGGACAACTTAACCCTGTGCTTCCATGCATTGATTTACAGATAATGAAGGTCTCTTGGGCCTCAGGCTTTCTTCAAGTGACTCTTCCTAGTTCCAAATTCATATGTGAGTCAATGTTCACAAAAATATCACATGGTCCTACCTTTGTACTGAAGCAGAGTTGATCCCGTCAGGGAAAGGGTGTAATGGAGGGATGCCCTAGAGCTTCCTATCTGAACCTACTTTCTGGCAATATTTAGCTACTTCTCCCAGGCGTCAAGTCTGATTTTTCTGCCATTCTACATTCAGTGCATGGTTTTTCTTTCTGCTTCTCAAAAAGTATGTCTTTTCCTATCGCTCCTTCCTTACTGGTCTCTTGGTTACAGGAAGAAATTCACTAATTTGAGAGCACGTGATTCACTGGAAGGCTCACAGGGACTCTGAGATTCCAGGGCCAGGGAGACAGGGAAACCTAACAGAGGCAGGGCCTATCACTTCTCAGTTCAACACCTTATATCTTGTCTCTCTCGTTAAGGTTCATGCTGTAGCCTGGGACTGCCTGGGCTGAATCACTTGATTTAGGCGAGTGGCTGTAGAACTGCAAAGCAATACTTCGATTATATCCTTTCTTATTTTGTGTCCATGAAGAGTGCATCATGAAGAGAATTCAAGTACAAGAAAAACATTTGAGAGGTAATCCAAGAAAGTACCTGGAAAAAGGCTGGAAAGATAAGAGAGGAGTGAATCCAGTCAGGACCAGCTCCCTCACCAATCCAGGTGCTACCCTGAGTACATGGTGCTCAATCCTCTGACAGAACCTGGAGAACCTATGTAGAATTCATGACACATTGTGTTTTATCCAGGAGCAAAAGAGTTGGACTTATATTCACCATCTGTCACCAATAAGGGCTTGAAAGAAGTTCATTCTTCAAGAACTTCCTTCATGTTACAGGAAGGAGTAGCTACAATAAGAGATATGGAGGCTGGTAGACAGTATCTAAGTTTTCCATGAATGGTTGTTATGTCAAACTTAATGGTCTATCACAGAAATCCACTTCAGGCTAGAGTCTGGAAGATGATTAACAGCTACATCTGAAGTCCTAGGGTCACATTTGTTTCTTTGGCTTATGGTCTTTGGGCTATCTTTTTTTATTTATTATTATTTTCTTTATTTACATTTTAAATGCTATCCTGAAAGTTCCCTATACCCCCCCCCCGCTCCCCTACCCACCCACTCCCACTACTTGGCCCTGGCCTTCCCCTGTGCTGGGTTAACTTTAAGGCTAGTCAAGTAGCAATTTTCCCTCTGTGGCTACCTCTCCATTTTTATCAGCACATGGCCTTTCTTATTCCTGACTCTCTTGTCCCCATGGCTCCTTCTTATAAAGGCCTTTCTGATGGCACTGGCCTACCCAGGCAACACAGGAACATTGTGTCAAAATCCTTAACTTTTTCTGGTTTTCAAAGATTCTACGCATAGAGACATATAGTCTCAGGTCCTGGGGAACAAGATATAGATACCTTTGAGGGACTTCATCCAGCTTTCCGTATGTGAGTCCTGAGGCTGTGCTGCCCTTGGACTGGATTGAAGTGTAGTAGTAAGGGGGACCCTAGACACTGAGTAGCTAAGAATAATAAATATTTTTTCCTTCAATCAGAACACCTTGTTCTTCCAACTCTGTCAATTTGGTTAAAATTTTTCAAATGAGGAAAGTTAAAATTTTTCAAATATTTTTCAAAGGCTCATACTCTTTGATCCCAGCCTTTGAAATGATTGGTGACCCATTCTTGGTGCCTGTGGGAGTCCCAGTGAATTCCCATGTGAATGAGGTTGATTTGAATGTTCTCATATCTTTCTTTCTTTCTTTCTTTCTTTCTTTCTTTCTTTCTTTCTTTCTTTCTTTCTTGTGAAGGGGCTAAATTTTTAAAGATTTTTTTATTAGATATTTTCTTTATTTACATTTACTTTCATATCCTGAAAGTTCCCTATACCCTCCCCCCGTCCCTGCTCCCCTACCTACTCACTCCCACTTCTTGGCCCTGGCATTCCCCTGTGCTGGGCCATATAAAGTTCTTTATCGTTCCCTAAGCCACTGAGAGCTTGTCAACTTAAACTATTACCTACAACCCAATGTCTTGACCATCATATCAAGTGTTGAGCACATGGAAGTACGCTTTGAAATGTATAGTAAGAGGAGAAAGGTACATGAAGATACAGGTACTGAAGTTCTTTATGAACATGCCTGTTAGTGTATGTGTGTTTGGTTCAACTCTGACATCAGACTGAGCTCTGGCCTATATATCTGAAGGTGAGGCTGGTCTGGAATGTTTAAGCCAGTGGTTATCAACCTTCCTATTGCTATGACCCTTTAGTACAGTTCTTCATGTTGTCGTGATCCCCAACAATAACATTATTTCTTTGCTACTTCATAACTGTAATTTGCTACTGTTCAGAATTGTAATGTAAATATCGGATACACAGAACATCTGGCATGTGACTCCTCTGTGAGGGTTGAGAACCCAAGATTGAGAACCAATGCTCTAATCAGAAGCGCAGGGCACTCTAATTTCTTTGGGACCAACCAGAGGCCAACATGATGAATCAGCTGTGGTGTTTCTCTAACACAGCTGATATCCAGAGATCAGAGGGCAGCCGGGAGGGGGGCAGAAAGTGAGTCTTAGTCCTGACAGGTCCTGAACTTTGGTGTATTCCCAGCACCCAGCATGAGGCAGTAGGGGAATAGGCTTGTAGGAAAATGCTGACATTGTGTAGGTTACTAATAGGGTTCTCTCCAATCTGCCAGTGTTTCCCTATTGGCTGAGTTTCAGCTACAAAGCAAAATTGCAACCCTGGGAACAAATTATAAGAAAGTTTTCCTCAAACTCCCTTACTGGATACAGTTCCCATGGTCAGAACACATGAAGTCTCCATGACTTCCATATCTGGGATCAAGCTCACAAGCCCTCTGAGGACTCTACTTCACTCCCTTTTCCCACATCTTCACAGATCAGGGCAAGTTCTCCTGAAACCTGATTCTAGCTATCTTAGCCTTTCTTAGGGAGCCCAGTAAAGAGCACTCAGGCACCATGTTGTTTATAAACAAGGCTGTAATATGCAAGCACCATGCTTTAGCTGATGATAGTTTCATCAAAATGTAATATTCCTGATAGGAAGGAAAAAAATGTAATTTTTCTTTCTTTTCTTCAAAACATGCAAAACAAAATTCCAATGCTGCTAGCTGTTTCTGCAGTCATGGGCACGTGCTGTTTCATGAGAAAGTCTGAGGAATAAACCCATGAATCTAGAAAGCATTTTTCCAGATGGCTTTCTTGTTGGAATTACATGCAAAGCTTATTTTTCTGATTGCTGTGGTTCCTATGGTGCTTTAGAAATGTCAGGGAGGCCATGCTTAGACTTTTACGATTTTCACTATTTATCCAACTAATGGAAAACTAAAAAGGAGGTGGGGATTCAGGTTCTTTCTGTAATGCCACAACATCAGCAGGGAATACAGCCTTGAGTATTAGCCAAAAATCCTTATTGTCCCTCTGCTAATTTTTAGAACTGTACCGGACAGGTGGTCTGGCAGGGAAAATGCAAAGTCGCCATCTGAGGATGTGTTTACTTCTTAATCTTGGAAGCGTACAGGCAGAGAGCAGTGAGGGTTCTGGAAGGGGTTATGTGTAGTCTCTGGGCCTCAGTAAGATGATGGCAAGGGTCCTTCAAGCTGTTTTCAGTCTCTACGGGGGCTAGAAATAATGCATCCACCTTCAACTTTACCTTTCACAAAGCTTGCGAAAACGTTCCAGCAATTTAATATTTCAGGCTTGAAACTGCCGAGCTAGAAGGAGGGAGAACATCACTGTGTTACATCCTAGGCAGGTCTCAGGAAAGCTTTGCACCCAAAGTCAGTGGCTGCAAGGTCCTGCCCAAGAGATGTCTCCTCAAAGCCCTGAAGGAAAATGTGAATCCTTGGCCACAGTCAGACACATGCTTCTTGTCCTTTGGATGAAGTTGGCAAATGTAAGAACCATGCTCTCCATCACTCAAAGTTTGAAGAATATCTCACCATTAAATGTGTTCTTAACACCCAAAGAACCTCTCTGTTAGGTGGTCCATAGGCTATTGAGCTTACAGAACTTTTCCTTATCTGATGAAGGATATTTTTGAATGTAACATGATGATGCACTGAATGGGCACTATGTGTGAAGGGGCAGAAGTACACAGAAAACTCCCTTACAATTTGCTTTCGGCTCCTTTGCCCTTTCAGCAGTCTGAATTGTGTTTTGGGGGGGACTTGACTTTCAAAATGTCAGCATTTGTGATTTTAATCTTACAGAATTGTAAAATTCCACCCAATATGTTAAGTTGCAGGCGTTATAGAAATTAAGGATTTTGGTTTTAGGGGATTTACAAATTTAGGATGAGCTGTTATTCTTTCATTTAGGATGTAGACAACATGAGCCTTTACTGTGCTGAAGAGCCTTTGAAGATCTGTGCAATCCTGGTTCTTAACTGATGCTACATTAAGAGTAGCCTATCTCTGTCTGGTCATGTGTGATCATTGGCTGTTGAAAGCATTACTTGTTGGAAGAGCAAGGGCCATGGTTGATTTCTACAGTTGATAGAATGGATAGACTTAGAGAGGGTCAGGTCACATGTCTAAATTAATGATAACTTTGTAGGAAAGGGCTTTCATTACATGTAGTCTGTTCTGGGTAGAAAATGGCTTAATATGCCTATAAGTAAGTCTGGGTTTTCTATTATATATATATATATATATATATATATATATATATACTCTAAGTTTTAGTTTCTAAAACAAACAATCAAACCAACTAAAAAGCCTGTCTTCATCTCTGCCTTCTTAATTTCCCTTTTAAAACTTTATTTTTCATTCATAATTTCCTTTCACACATACATCACACATACACACACACACACACACACACACATATACCACATACACACACACACACAGTGTACGTTGATATCAGATCTTCTATTTTTCCTGTTTTAATGGTTTTTGTTTGTTTGTGGCTGGTGCAGTTAGAGAGGGTCCCAAACAGGAACATACATGAGAGGCTATTAACTTGAGTAAGGGCAATTTGTCACCCAAGAGTATGACTCCCAGAGATGCTGAGTAGCAAAACTGCAAACAACAAGCCATACCCAGTGATAGAGCTTACACACTGCTGCCCCCCCCCCCCNCTTGCACTTTCCCAAGAGTCTGCGCTGCTGCCACCTAACTAAACTCAAAACATCAATGTAGGGGAACAGAGTGCTTGTGCTTTGATCTCCCTCCAATGGTCCCAGTGAGGCAGCAGGCAGGCTTGTGGCACCCAGGCTCCATTAGATGGCTGTGTTGTATTGTTTTGTCTTAAATGACATTTCTTTTCCCATGGTAAGCCTCAGGCTTTCTGCTCCTCAGAGTCAGCCTCTCAAATGTGTGAACAAACATCTGGAGTGAAGTTTTATGTCTCACATCTGTATCCAGCAGTGTGGTGCTCTGCAGCATCACTCTTCTCTCTTAGGATGTGTGAGAGATGATCTTCAGAGTAAAACCCATTGGCTTCTGGATGGCTTTGAGACTGATGTGCTGCTGCAAAATGTTAGAGACTCTGACACCCTTATACTAGCTGGCCATTGTACTATGTGACAATGAGATTGTACTCTGTGTCTATAAGTCTGCCTTCTGTTCTCACCCCTTGTCCTTGTTCACGATGCATGGGATATCCATCCTACTTTATTGGCTTTGGGACTGCTCCATTGATTTAGTTTAACCCATAGAAGAGGAAAATAGAATGACTCTACTTTCAAGCTAAGGCTACATATATCCTGCTCATTGCTCTTCAGCCTTGGTTAACACCATGAAAACGTGGCCAGGATGACTCTTGTAGTTTCCAGATAAGACAAGTCCTGCCGGACTACTGGCCAATCCGTATACTTGTGGGAAAGACATTGATGATGATTTTGTAAGTCACTGAGCCTTGGGAGCAGCTTGGTTCTCAATAATACAGGAATAATATTTGATCAGTGTAAACGCTTCATATTTACTTAATTTATTTGAATATTTGCGGTGAGTATCCTAGGCATGATTTATGAAGTAGAGTAAATGAACCATAAAAGTGAACATTTTATGGTTTGTATTTCATGTGACAAGTAGTAGCTGTATAGTTCACTCTAATAAGTATGCCTGATAAGGATTTTCTTTTAGTTACTTTTCTCCCTTGCTTGACCAATTGTCTGACAGAAACAGCTTAAGGATAAAAGTGTTTTCCTTAGCTTTTTATTTCAGAGGTGTCAGTTAGATATAGTATGAAGAGATCTGCAGAGTAGAACCATTCTCATCACTGTAGACAGGAAACAGAGATGAGACTAAAGGAAAGGGCCAAGGCAGGATCCAGGAGCCAAAGACAGGCTTTCCAGTGACCACCTTCCTTCAGACTAGCACATACCTTTCACTAGTTACCAGCAAGTCCCTCATTTATTAATTAAGCTATTAATACAAGCATTACATTAAAGTCCTTGTTACCTAGTGATGACTGCAAACACCCTCACAGACATTCCCAGAGGTGTGAGTCAAGATTCTCCTAAATGTTTCTGAATCTGAATCTGACAAGTAAGTTCAAATGTCAGATAAGGAGAATTATCTCCCAGAATTCCTATATCCTGCTTCCTCCTTGTAGCATCTCTACCTCCTCCACTGTAGAGGCAACCACCTGATTTCTTTCTTTCTTTTTTTTTTTTTGTGTGTGTGTG
>NC_034592.1:122142360-122158246 GCF_900095145.1 Mus pahari | reverse complement strand
AGATGGCACCACCCACAAGGGACCTCCCCCCTTGATCACTAATTGAGAAAATGCCTTACAGCTGGATCTCATGGAGGCATTTCCTCAACTGAAGCTCCTTTCTCTGTGATAACTCCAGCTGTGTCAAGTTGATACAAAATTAGCCAGTACAATATACTTATTCTAAATGATCATATAACATGGTGTGTATATTCAGAGCAGAATGTCAATACGTGTGTACAGTGTATGATGAGATCAGGGTAATTGGTATTTCCATCCTCTGATGTTAATCCTTACTTTGTGTTGACATTTAACATCCTCTTTTATTGTTATATTGAAATGCTCAGTTATTTGCCAAGTACAGCTATCCTTTGTTGTTATTGGAACATTAGATGTCATTCTTACTTTCTAACCAAAGCCCTGTAGCTGTTCAACACTCTTAGCTCTGAGATTCAGACATGGTGTCTCAGTGATTTGCTCTTTTTATTGCTGACTAGGTCTGTGCCTGGGATTGTCCACATAAATCACAATGCGTATACATACTATCTAGTGATAGAAATTGATGTGATTTCTGGAGTTTAGCTATCACTAATGGATCTATTCATTTTCAACACATGCTTTAATTTCTTCTTAGTAAATACTTAGCAATGGAATGCTTGCATTGTAGCCACAACTCCTTACCAAATTGATTTTATTGTACTACTTCAGACATAACGTGTTGGAGCTCCTTCATGTTCTTGCCTTTTACTTTTAACCCATTTGGTAACACATCTAGAGGTGTTGTTTTTGTTTTTGTTTTTTTTTTTTAGACCAGAATACCCTTTAATAAATCCAGATATTTCAATGATCCAGGAATCTCCAAAGTGCTTTTACCCTCAGCAGAATGCCCATGCCCGTAAGTTTTATCTACCCTTGGACACTCCAATTTCAGGATAAAATATGAGAGCATCTCCTTGGTTTTTCTATTTTGTCTCTATTTGGACTGAGAAGAAATTGTGGATATTTAGCAATTTGTAATATGTTCATCAAATTTGCATTATGAAGAGATTAGAGCATTTTCTATTCGATTCTTATATGGGTATGTTGAAAGCTCTTCATCTAGCTAAACAATAAGTGTCTTTCCACAATTAGCCAGCATTTCTAGAAGCAGAGAGTCAATTACTATATAAGTTCCATTTAAGTTCTTCGTTTCATATTTTAAAATAATGTACACTTATATTCTTTGTGTCACATTCCAACACTTAAAATATTGTAGTGTTTTANTTAGATACTTCCACATTCAGTATGAAGCTACTTTATCACTATGAGCTGCTGAAGGTTAGGAAACCTGATTCTGTGTAACCTGTAGCCCTAGAGGGAGGGCTGTGTGAATGATAAGTGACATTTTAATGATTTTTGAATGTGACTCAATGGGCCAATGTGTTTGTATAAAGCAGTTCCATGGATACTATGATATGGATAGAACTGATTTTGTTTAACCTAGTTATTTCTTTTTTTAGAAATTTTTTGTTTCATTTCACTTTTTAATTGAGGTTTTAAACTTCATTTATTTAATAAGTAATAGAGGTGAGACTTTTTCAGATGCTTATTGGCCATCACTGTATTTTCTTTCATATTTTTATCCCCTAGATTTTAAATAATATCTTGTCTTCTAATTGTGATTTAAAAAGTTCTTACTTTTTTTTGGAGTTAACCCTTTATCAGATAAATACATTTCAGTTACCCTCTATGATTAGAACTGTAAATGGTAATGTTCCTCCTCTTTGGTTACACCAGTTCCTCATATCTTAGGGAGGTCTGTCATTTGTTATATCAGTAATTCAGGAATTTTTATTCCTTTCTAAAGTTTTAGTTCTTTCAGCATGATAAATATTGATTTGTAGCATTTAATTTTACTTCATCTTAATATTTACATTGATATTAATGTGTTCTTTTGCATACAGTTTGCATATTGACTCTTTTCTTTTCTTTTCCTTTTCTTTTGTTTAAATTTAGGTAGCAAATAAATGGGTCCTCATTTTGCTCCTGAAGAACCTCTCTGCTTTTCAGTTGTCTTTCCCTCCAATTTTAAATTAATGAAATCATTATTTTAATTAGGTTTATGTCTATTATCTTGTTAAGTACTTATTTATTTTCTTTTGTCCCATCCATTCTGTTTCCTTTGCGTCTCCTTGTCTTCTTTATATATCATTTTCTTTAAAGAAGAAGTGTCTAATCTCTATTATTGTGGATATATATATATATATATATATATGACATATATTAACATATAATCATGTTATTGTGTTTATGTGTATACTTATCATGAGATTGAACACTCCGAGTACTTTATCTGAGTAGAATAATACTGTGTTTATTCTTTCTGTGATGCTTAATAACTTAAGGTCTCCATGGTTCATCCATGTGATTATTTTCCCTTTTAATAACAGGATTCATTTTTCTTATGTGAGTCTTTGAGTATGTGTGCATATGTATGCCTATGAAATCTAGAAGAGAAATCTTTGGAGTTGGAGTTACAGTCTGTTATGAAGTAGGTGCTATGAACTAAACTCTTGACTTTTGGAAGAGCCCATGTGTAACTAAATGCTGCTCCATCTCTCCAGGCTCCTTTCACCCTTTTTCAATGACACAAGTGCTCTTACATGTACTACTTATTACTACGAGTTTTTGTTTCATCTCTTGACTTATGTTAGCTACATTGTTTTATACCAAGCTTTAGATTTTGATCTGAATTATGATAAAAAGTTAAATTATGACAATTTGCTTTCATGTAATATTCCTTCAAACCTATTCCTTTTCAATAATATACTTACTCATGTTGCCCTTTATGTTCTTGTCACTTATTTTAGCATATAGGTTATAAATTATATATACTTTCTTTTTATATTTTATATTATTATATGTTTATTTTACTATTACATGTTTAAGCTTGATTTTATAAATAAACAAATAAATGATATAATATTTAAATAAAGAAATAAATGATATGATGTCACATATATTGCATATATAATATGCATAATATATATTCTATTTATGAGAGAAGCATGCAAAAAGTGGTCTTTTGGAATCTGACTTATTTTGGTTAGTATAATGATTTCTAGATCTATCAATTTTCTTGCAATGCTACGTTTATATATTTCTTTCCAGGTGGGAAAATTCTGTTTTGAACTGAAATATTTTTATTCATTAATTTTTTTTGGTAGATGTTTCAACTGGTTTCATATGTTGACCCTTTTGCACAGAGTTGCAGTACACATGGAAGTGCAAGGATTTCTGTGGTTTGCTGACTTAGACTCTTGGGTTCAGATCCAGAAGCGATAGACTGTTATCTGTGTTCTCTGTTTTCAAGGTTTTGAAGAGCTCCCGTACTTATTCCATAGTGGCTGCAACAGCTTACAATGGTTCCTCTTCTCCAACATCAACATTTACTGTCATTTGTTTTATGAATGATACACACTCTCGTGTAAGAGGGAAAATAAGGACTTGCCTGGATGGCTGAGGATGGTGCCACATTGTCATGTATCTGTATCTCTTCATGTGAGAGCACCCTTTTCAGTTTGTCAGCCAGTTTACTTGGATGATTTTTGATTTGGGGGCATTTATTTATTTGAGCTATTTATAGATTCTAGATATTAACTTCCTGTCAGATATAAAGTTGAAGACTATTCTTCCCTACCCTGAAAGCTGTCTTTACTCAGTTGATAGTTTTCTTTGCTGGCAGAAGCCTTTTCACCTGTCAGTAGTTGAGATTGTTTCTTGTGTCCTCTGACATTTTTGAATGTGTTTATTGTATTCAAGAATTTTTTGAAGGCTTTTTAAAGTACAGGCTAATGTTATCTAAAAACAGAGATAATTTTATTTCTCCCATTCCTATTTCTGTCCTTTTTATTTCCTTTTTTATTCCTCTAGCTAAGACTCTGATAACAGCTGATATGAGGTCTCCAACACATATACAGCAGAGGACTGCAGAGTCTGGACTCAGTCAATGAAAATACACCTAACACTCAAGAGACTGGAGGCCTCAGGGAGTAGGAAGGTCTGGTGAGGTGGGGGTGGGAACATCCTCACAGAGACAGGGCAGGGGGGGATGTTGGTGGGGGGAAAGGAAGTATGGGATATGGAACAGTCAGAGGGTGGACCAGGAGGGGGATAAAATCTGGAGTGTAAAAAAAAGATTAAACAAAAAAATAAAGAAAGAAAAAGAGAAGAACATAGAAAGTATTTATTCTTGCCTAACTCTTGTTTTTTGAATTTCTTCAGTTCTTTTCTATATCGTATAATGTTGACTGGTGGATTGTCATATATAACCATTATTGTCTTGAAGTGTGTTCCTCTGATTTCTAGCTTATTTCAGGATTTTTGTTATGAAATAGTGTTGATTTTGTTTGTTTGTTTGTTTTGTTTGTTTGGTTGGTTTGTTTATTTGAGACAGGGTTTCTCTGTACAGCCTTGGCTGTCCTGGAAATCACTTTGTAGATCAGGCTGGCCTCGAACTCAGAAATCTTCCTGCCTCTGCCTCCCAAGAGCTGGGATTAAAGGCATGCGCCACCACTGCTCTGTGGTGTTGAAATTTGTTAAGGATGTTTTCTATACTTATTGAGATGATCATGTTATTTCTGTTATTAGGTCTACTGATATTACATTGGTATTCCATTTATGGATTTATGCACTTCGAACCAGCTTTCTTTGGAATGAGGCCCATCTAGCCAGTGCATGAGCTTATCAACATAAAACTAAATGCTGTTTATAAATACTTTTGAAAAACTTTTGTATGCATGTTTATCAGGAACAGTTTGAAACACTACTGTTAGCTCGTTTTGTTTTGCTTTGCTTTGTTTTGTTTTGCTTTGTTTTGGGGCCTGCTTGGATGCATCAGTGAATCCACTTACACCTGAAAGTTTTGTTATTGAGAGACTCTTGCTGCTTTGCTCACCTTGCCTTTATATGTTTGCATCCTTCTTGCTTAATTTTGGTAGGCCATATTTATGTAGAAATTTACCAGTTTTTAAGAAGTTTTAAATTTTCAATTTTTGGTATCATCTCGCATGTATGTATGAATGTTTGAATGTATTCATGAGTACCATGTGCATCAAGGTGCTGCCAGGGGCTAGAAGAGGGTGTTGGATCCGTGGAACTAGAATCTCAGCCATGTGTAAATTGTCCAGTGTGGGTACTAGGAACTAAATTCATGTCTTCTTCAAGAGCAGCAATTGGGGATTTTTACCAGAGACACCATCTCTGGAGCCTGATTTCTACTTTTCTAGACCATATCATTTGCCTTCAGAATGTAGATATATCATCCCATGAAGTGTTTTGTAAAAGGATGTTTCCTGGGGAGATGTAACATAAACACCTACTCACTTCAGATAGGGAGCCCACAGCAGACCAACATATGGACAGAACCCAGTGTCCAGCTTGGTGACTCACTGAATTTTATTGAAATTATGAACAGGACCCCAATAGTTATATATAGGTGAAGGATTAATTACATGAGCAGAAACAATTCAAAATGCATACGCATCACCAAAGTCTACCCTAGCAAGGGTAACAGCAAACAAATCTGGGAACTGGAAACATATCGAGCCACCTGCAGGCAGCTCAACAGGCTGAAGAGTGTCCTTTCCAAGTGTCTCTAGTTATTCTAAACTGGACAGCTGGTCTGGTCTAGGTCTTCTTTGACTCTTAGTATATGTGAAAGAGTGACTCAGTAGACTATTGTTTACTTTGGGAGGGAGGGACTTTGTGAATTTGATCACTACCAGGGACTTCTTGAAGTTCCTTTGAGTTTTTTAGTTTCTGGTATAAGGAATTTCTCTGTAGGATGATATATTTTAATATCAGAAGAAAAGGCTTCACAATAAGCGTGTTTCATGAAGATTACACAGTTGAATATTAGTTTCTATTCCTTACCAATAGTTAACATCTTTTTAAAACTAATTAATTTATTAATATTTATGGTTTTAGAGTTTTGTTGTAGAAAGGCAGGGAGAAAGAGAGAAGGAAGAAAGAGGGAGAGAGGCTGGTCATGGCCAAGTGGAGAGAGGGTGGAAGGGAGAGAGAGAGAAGGAGGGCTAGAGATTAAGAAAGGTGAGAGCTTAAAGAGTTCATCTTTTTATTGTTGAGTTGGGGTCATTTACACTTAATTGATTATTATTGACAGTGGTTTTTCTAATTCTTGGATTTTTTTCTGGTTACTTAGATTATCATGTTTTTTTTCTCCAATATTGGCTGCAGTTCTCACCTTGCAGTTGTGACCTACTTGTGGTTAGGATCTTCTTAAAATGCCCTTATTTCTCCATTGATATGAAAAGATTGCCTTACTTGATATTGAAATCTTGAGTGGCAGTTACTCTCAGGGGCTTGAAATATATTATTTCATGCTTTCCGGGTTTGTAGGGCTACTGATAAGAGGTCTGTAGTTATAATGTATTTATTTTCCTAAGTGAGTTGGTATTTCCTCTTACAGTTTTTAATTATTATATTCATATTATTTTTTAATAGTTTCAATATAATATGTAGTAGAGAAATTCTTTTCTTCTTATATCTAATTGGAGTTTGTAAATGTCTTTTAGGCTTGGATGTTCACTAATTTTTCTATATTTGGACTGATTTATGCTTTAATTTAACTAAATAAAATATCATACATACATATATATATATATTTATAGATATAGATATGGATATAGATATATATTGGGTTTGATCTTCTGAACGTCCTCCAGAGTTTTTTGACTTTATGGCAAAACTCACTTCTTTTCTGTCTTGATATTTGAGTCCAATATTTCCTGGAATTTGTTCTTTATTTCTCAGTGTCTTTCTTCTTTCTGCTTGAGTTTACTGGAGATTTTTTTATTATTGTGTTTGTTATTTGATTTATTGCGATTTAACTTTCAACTTTACATTTGACATTCTTTTCTCCAAATCTCAATATCCTGGATGAATTTCTCCTCCATACTACCACCTTTCAAAACTCCAATAGCTTTTGTTTTCCAATTATTTTGCAGGATACAGAGTTTCTACTCTGTATGCTTGCTCTTGTCTTCAAGTATTAGCTGATTTCTTTCCTTCCTTCATCTTCTTGTTTGCATCATCTATATGTTATCAGTTGCTTTCCTTACTAGTGAATTCTCATTATCTCAGTCTGGCATTTTACCCATCCAGCATCACTGAGTTCAGTAGTAGGGTACTCACAGTATTTTGGAACAGTCTCAGTGACTTCATATTCTTTTCGTTTTTTTTTGTTTTGTTTTGTTTTGTTTTTGTTTGTTTGTTTGTTTGTTTTGCTTCTATATTGTGCTTTTTGTATCTTTTAGCTTGGATATCTCTTATTTAGCAGTATACTCTACAGGACTCATTCTCAGTACAACTAAGAGAGAAGGAAACATATTGCTATCATACCAACAACACCAGACTATATAGAGCACGTCGAAATCCGCTTCCATGTGAGGGAAGCCTGCTTTTCTATCGCTAATGACTCCAAAGCAGAAAACAGCACAGATACCGTAGTATGTGCTCTGAAGATAAAAATCATAGTAAATGTAGGACTAGTAGATGAATGAGATAAAAGAAGAGGAGGGGTAAGGAAAAACAGGAATGGTAGGCTAAGTAAAACAATATAGAATAATTTTCTAAGAAGAGAAAGAAGCAAGCGATTATGGGAAGAACGAATGAAAAAATGATTTCTCAGTAACAGAAAGTTTGTAACAAAATTGTGTAGGTGTTGGAAGAACATAAAAAAATGTAAAATAAAATAAAAATATCTTAGGCTGAGGAGGATGTGTCCTCTCTTTTCTGTAGACCGTGTAGCTGGGGCAGTTTGTCTGGGCTTCCCTCTGGCATGTCACCCTTCTGTTTCTCCATCCGGTTATCTATCTATGTACCCATTGTGCCTGCTGAGGCTTTTCTTCTTTCCCTATCTGGAACACAGTCTGCTTTTTCTCGTGCTTCATGTAGTCACAGAAAGGCAGTTTCTCATTCTCCATCTGGCCCTTAGGTTTAGTGGAGGTAATTTGTGATTAGCTTTTTTTGGCATTCATTGTTATTGATCTGAGTTTTGTTCAATGTCTTCCTTCAGTCTCTGAAAGGTCTTGTAGTATTTCTCACAGTTGAGATTTTTGTCTGTAAAGGGCCCTCCTCTTCCCCTCTCTCTGTTGGAGCTAATCCAAACCTTCAGTGTTCAGGGACAAACTTTATCACTTCTGTATTTTATTTCTTTTGGATTCTTTAGTTCACTCAAGTGTCTTATGAATTTCAAAGTAATTTTAGAGATTTTTCTGGCTATTGTAGGAGAAACAATGTCTGGTGAATTTCTTCAAAGAAAGCAGGAGTCTGTGATTCCTCTTTTAAGCTTAATAGTTTAGATTGTATTTATTTCTTTGAAAATAATTATTTCTGGGAGTTCTTTCCAGAAGTTCAGCATCTAAACTATAGATAAATACTAGGATGTTTTCTCAGTGACTTCTCATGAAAAAGTGCAGATTTTTAATATGGCTCTGAATATTCCAGGGAAAAAATGCTATTTTCTAACTTTGTGTTTCTCTCTTGATGCTTGTTGATTATGAGAATTAATTAACTAATTCTATCTTCAGAACCCTCAGCTGAGTAAAGGGAGGATCTAATCATGATTAAGGTATTGATCTCTATGTGATAGTTCTCTATTTTTCTTTGAGTCTTCCTTCTCTCCCGAAATTGTCTTTCTTACTTCTCCTAGAGCATTCCAAACCATAAGCTTCCTACATCCTCCATACCAACAGTCTAATAGAGACATATATCCCTTGGATACACAATGAAAAGACCTTTATGTCTCATTATTCAACTGTTTCTCAGTTAGATTTTAGAAAGAATATTCTTGAATAACTCTACTTCCTGTGGAGGAATGATGTTCATTTTGATTGGTTAGTCTGTATACTATACTGAATATTAAATGTTTGTAAATTATGCCAACAGAACCATCAGTAAAGTACATGGTGTCTACTTTGTAGTATGTACTCAATGATGTTTGTTGAATAAATGAAGAATTTTAGGCTAGTTGCAGGAGTGACATGGATTGTGCACCTGTTAGTTTCTCTTGCATTGACTGAGGTACAAAGATGAAACATGGATGTTTCTGTTTCCCTCATGTTTGTTCTGGCCATGGCTGTGTTTGTATGTGTCCCAGGTGTGTTCACTATATTCTTTCACTTGCTTCCTGTCTTTAGCTTCCTGTCAATCTTCTTTAAGGTGCCTCCCATCTCTGGTGGGTAAAATACCATCCTTTCCTTCAAATACTTGTAGGCACGTTTTACCCTCATAAGACTGCTGCTTTAGGTTATGGAGCCTGATGGGCGACTGTGTTGAAAGGCTCAGTGAGTACCACTCAGGTTGCTGTTGCTGCCTTTGCTTCCTCCTCTCCTCCTCCTCTAATGGTTTCTTCTTTTTAGTCTCTCATTCTGTTCCCTTGGATTACTTTCTAAATCACATGTTCTGAGTGACTGTTATTATTCTCTTTTAAAGAACTCAGTGCCACAATAATACAAGTAATCAAGATACAGTTTGACTATCTCCCATGAGGACCACTGACGGGAAAGAAAATTGAGGTGGTCTTAACAATAGTAACATTACATCTGAAATTGTCTTTAAGGATACATAGAAGGAAGGTAGACTGACAAGATGAATGCAGACATTCTATGTTGAGAAGACAATGGAGGAAAGCAAAGACAGTGTTCCTAGTAAGCCCCCAGTTTTGGCACATATTTAATCCCTTTCTCACCCAAGTGTACTGGGGTTGATCTGTGTGACTGATAGAACAGGACAGAATTACTGTTTTGTGTCTTCTGAGGCTGCCAAGAGTCCATAAGACTTGGGCTGCCGTCGTTGGCTCTTTTCCTCATGGATTACTAGCCACTAGGAAATCAACTGCCATACTATGGGCTCATTGCTGCTATCTGGGGTGAGAGCCGGTGCAGTATGGGCGGTCTGCTGTTACTGTTGAAATTGGAACTTGAGTAGTCAGTGTGACGACGAGGCCTGCCCAAAACCACACAAATGAACTTGGAAGATCCTCTAGCACATAGAACCTTAAGATGTCCACCCAACTGTTCACCCAGATTGACATCAGCCTCATGTGGGCCCCTCTGACTCAACTGCTTTTGGATTCCTAAGTCTCAGGTGCTCTGTGAGATAATAAATTTTCAGGATATTTTGTGATGCAGAAATAATAATTAACACAGAAAAAACCCACGGTTGCACTCTGGAACTACAAGTACTTAAAAAAAAAACATCCTTTCAGCTTTCAGAAATATGACTTTTCATCATCATTTAGATTAACATTCTTGAGATGATGCTGATGCTAGAAGTCATGTTGAACAACCATAGAGGTGGATGCCTCTAGAATACACTAATTTTAGAGTTTTTGACCACTTACTCAACTTAGACACTTTAATTTTCCTCATCTGTAATGTGTGATGGGAATTTCTATATGTCTTAGAGAATTAAAAGCTGTGTGAGACAGTGCATGTATTATAGCCTTTACCAAGGTTGCTGGGCTTTTTTGTTTTTTAAAATTTGGGTACATTTAAACTGTTATTATGCTTATAAAACCAACCAAGACATCAGACACAAAAATAGATTATAAAACAAGGTTGCAACTTTGCTCACTCTGGTTCACTGTAGATTTTCCTTAACATTTTCAACAGTAGCTTTAATGAATGTTTCCCCATTTCTCCCTAATCAGCTCCCTTCAGGAGTTTAACAATGTAAAGACATGTGGAAGTATAACCAATTCCTTTAATTAGTAACCACTAGTGTGTTTTCCCAATGTGCCAACAGAAAGGTTAAAAGTAATCAGCTGGTGAAAGGTTAATTAACTCAATCTTTTATAATTCAGAACAGGCCTGGCCGTGCTTCATGGCACTTCATGGGCAGAAAGCCTTATGTTTGAAGAGGAAAGAAGGAAGACTCAATCCAAACTCAGCTGAGAACAAACAAAACTTAAGACAACATAGTCAGCTTCATCTTTTTTTTCTTAAGACCTACTTGTTACCATAGTGTAGGCTTGTCTGGGGGTTACCTACCTTGAGTCACAGATAAGCTAGTCACACTTCATAGAGAATCTGGTCAGTGTGCCAGGGAAAGTTGTCATCATATTAGCTCAGCAGCTACACGTGTTTTTGCTTTCTGTATGTTTTTCTCATCGTCTAACTTTTTTGTCATTCTCTTTGGAGTGACAGATATCTTTCCTTGTTAATTTTACACCACTGAGTGTGTTGCTAGCTTACTGCACTCAGGAATATCTGGTTGTGAAAGTATCCTCTTCTCTCTAACCAGAGAACAGTGTGGGCATAGTTATGTCTGGTTGTCAGTGAATTTATCAGCTCCTAGGAGACCATAGCAGGTGGGCTGTCATCAGGATCATTCTAACAACTGTATATCCCAAAATGCCAAGGCCCCTCTGTCAGAGTGAAGCCCACCTGAAGGTTACAGCAAATGTTGCCTACAGTTTTAGGAATCCTAGCTTATCTCATTGATACTAGACGATTCATTTTATGGTAGGCACCCACCCCTAGCTTTGAGGTATATATACATACATTGTCGGCTTCTTTGTGTCCGAATTTACAATCACTTTTATTCACCCTTGCCAAAAAACAAAAAAAAAAAAAAAAAAAAAAACCCACAGTTGCTTTTTTTCTTATCTCTTCAGCTAGCTGTGACTTTAATCATAGGATTTTCTGATTACCAAGAATGCCTAAGGTAAAGACAGTGCATCATGGTCATGGTGTATGGTCCCTTGATAAATTCACATCTTTAGGATGCATCGATAAGCTCTTGTCTTCTTTGGTGGTATTAAATTCATTGGTTAACTGAGAAAATGATACTTACCTTGGGTCCAATTCTTGTGGTTTTAAAAAAGCAAACAAACCAAGATGTTTTTCTTACTTTTCCTCCCACTTTTACAATTTGATTTAAAATCTTTAAGGAAAGAATAGAGGAAAACAGTGAAAAACAAATAAGAGGAAGGCTCAGGGGTGTGACTGGAGTTACAGAGGCTTGCTTTGCAGAAGTTTGGCAGGACAGTACAGGATTTGAAGCCTAGCAATGAGCAGCATTGCTCATGACAGAAGACACATGTCCCGGACAGTCAGAATTTATTCCCCAAATTCCATGTGTTTAAAACTCCATCTCGAATTCAGTAGTGTTGGAAATTTGACTTTAACAGGAGAGATCTCATGATCAGATTAGCATTGTTCATAACTAAAGCAGGCTAGCTATTACAGAAGTGTGCTTGCTTGAAAATGAGCCTGACCCTCTCTTTTTCCTTTGCCCTCTCTGTCCATCTCTTCCCACCCTGATTTTGACTTTCCTTCCCTCTTCCTCTACCCTGACCTGACTTCTATCATAACACGGCACAATACAAAGACCCTCATCAAATGCCTACATCATGCTATTGGGCTTCCTACCATGAAGAACATGGGCCAATATACTCATACTTGCCATAAATTGCCTACCCTCAGGCAATCTGTTAAAGTTGCACAAAATGACCTATGCCATTTTAGTCCTCCCATTATCACTAGAATACACCTATGCAGGGTTCTCTGGCAGAACACATCCTTTCAGTATCCTTTCACCATGTCGAGGAAGAGACTTGCTTTCCATCTTTCCTACCTTAAGTATGGAATTTCTGTGAGGCTGTGATACAATATCTTGCTCCTTTGCTGATGATTATTTCTGAGAATCTCTGATTCTCTTGGAAATAGTGATTCCAGTGGACTTGGTACTGATTTCTCCAACTCAGGAAGAATCTTCAGTCTTAGTGTGATAAGGAGAATGTGTCATGCTTAAATATATATTTAAGCATGACCCTAAAGACCGAAGGTACCCTAGCCTAGTGAAATGAACAGTGCATCCAGATCCCAAAGACAGGGGTCAAGCTTGACTGTGACTTACAGGACTTTGTGGTCAGCCCAGTCTTTTCCGTTAGCTATTAAGTCTACTCATGCCAAACATAGGCATCAGCTAGCTAGATGAGGTCATTATAACTTCTCTCTTCCACCAAAGCTGAGATTTTCTTTATGTCAATTCTTTATAGATCTAAATTACATTGGGATAATAAATGTGTTTCTATGTTAGACCTCAACCTTTGGAATTAAGTAGCTTTGTAGTCTTACTTTATCAAATGTGGGTCATGATCTGCAATTTTCTTTCCAACTTGATCTGATAAAAATCAAGTTTAATTCATCTTAGCTTATTACTTTTCCACTTCTAGAAAAAAAATTCTAAGGAAGGTGCACAGAAACTTGAAATACCAATCAAAGATTTGCTCTGAGGTAAACATGGCTGTGGATTCATAGCATAGAACTTCTGCACAGATGTGGTGAAATGAATCATCAGGCAAGCAGTGGGAAAATAAACAGTTGCAGCTAGAGTCACATTTTTAAGAGTTCCTGCCACAGGTGCCTTGCGCTTTACACATGTTAACTCTTTAATGCTCACATCAGCCCTCAAAGGTCCTTCTGGGTTGCCTCTGTACCTCATTCCTGGACTCAAGTCTGTTATAACTCATCATCAGTCAGTAAGAAGATAGCATCTATGTGCCATGCAACTACCTAGCCTTGGTGTGAGTTCTGGGTCTATTTTTTCCCTCAGTTGTGTGATTCAGGATTTATTTCTGTCTGTAAGTTCTCCTTGAATCTCATCCTAGTTCTCTGTGGAATGGAGCAATTCTGTCTACCTGTCAGGATTACAGTGAGAACTCTCCGATGGTTGGAATGTAGCTTGTCAATTGCCTTGGTTACTCTTCTTGTTGCTGTGCTGAAATCCTTGGCAGGCAACTTCAGGATGGAAGGATTTATCCTGGCTCATGCCTTCAGAATGTTTGGGCTGTAGTCACTTGGGCAGAATTTCATGGTGGCAAGAGCCTGTGCCAAGGGCATCTTTTCATTTCATGGATGGCCAGGAAGCACAGAAACAGGAAGCTGCCAGGAATAACATGTCCCCAACACCTTACTCCAGTGGTCTACTTCCTCCCACCAAGTCTCACCTCAGAGTTTCCACAAAGCCCACAAATAGCACCAGTAACTGGGAAGCAGGGTTGAAAACCCAACCTGTGGGGGTCATGTCACATTGAAACTATCACCAACCACTGCTATTGTCTCTTTAATTGCTTGACCCCTCCCTCTCTCTCATTCTTTCCCCACATCTTTGTGCGTGTTGTCATACAGTATTTATTTCTTGTGTCTGCACAGAAGAAAGGTGGTATTTGCTTTTTGTATGCATTACATTTTGTGATTTGTTCACTCCCCGGCACTCACAAGTGTTCCTTTTCTGGATCCATGTATTTCCTTAGGCTAGGATGCTCCAACCTTCACATTCTTCACAGCCCAGCCCAGGGGAGTTCCATCCTGCTGTTTTGAACATCTTGTCCCTCTCTGCTTAGTCTCAAATCTCATGCAGCATCCCAAAACAGTCATGCAACAGCAGCACAGACAAAAGTCAGAGGAGGTTACAGGATTCTAATTATAAACAAAGCAAGCTGGAGTTGTATAATTAGAAGGGAAGGAAGAGAGTTACAGCTATTTTAAAGGTTGTGACCCAAACTGAAAAAAGACAGGAAATTCAGGGAGGCAGATGCCTCATCAGCTTTCCTTTGAACGTGTTCCTGTCTCTGTGTGCATGCGTTTCCTGATACATTGTTCCCCTTTAAGGTATTTTGAGCTTCTAATTTCTGAATTTTCATTTTTAAGGCATTCACAGAACGTCATACACAGGAGACTGATGGACTCATTTGAAACTTAAATAACCCAAAGGAGCCGTCTAAATCTCTGAGTGGAATATGTATTCATGCATTTTTTAAAAAGGCATATTATACACATCAGAGACTTGGCTGGCTCATTAGGAAGGCTTTGGGGGAGCTTGTAATTCACGATTTGATGTGCTGGCCGCAGACTGTGCTTACTGGGGCTGTACTAAATCTGTTTTATTCTACTATACTTTCCACAGTAACATCACAAGCTAAAGCATTTATACAAAATGACTGACTAATCATTTGCTTGGCTTCATTTTTGGAATCTAAGGCTTTTTTTTTTTTTTCAAGTTAGATTAAAACCAGTCCTACCTGCAGCTGAAAACTCAAATAACCTTGACAAAACTTTCTTATTCTTTTCTGTCTCTTCTGTCTACATCTCTTAATTTACATTGGGGCCATGAATGAATTACTTTAATTTTTATCACTGGGGTATTTTCTAATCCTTGGGTCCTTGAGATGAAACTCTAGAGATTTCTCCCTGAAGCAACCTCAAAGTAGATTAAGCCACATAAGCCTGTATCAATATTTTTTCTTCGATATTGTTTAGTCTTTATATTTGTCAGAATTCAAAAAAGAAACAGGCGGGTGGTGAGAATGTTTTGAATGAAGCTGTGTAATGACTAAGGTCTTGCGAGAGTAACCTTACTCAGGCATGAGAGGAGTAACCAGGCATCAAGTGCTAAAACCTAGCTTTCCTCATTTTATATGGATTTCAACATCCTGACTTGCTTACCCTTTTTCTTCATTTTACATCTACTGACCTTTATAGTTATAACAAATACATTTCTCAGTTTGGTGATACTGTGTTGACCACACTGGAGTGTGCCAAGCTTCTAGTAAGTCCATCCTGAATTTCATGTGACATTCATTCTTCTGTATATTCTTTAGGTTGGTGAAGAGTGAATTCAATTCCCATCTGAACAGGCACAATTCTTTAAAAAAAAACCCATAATATTTTAATTGATTATTTGGGAATTACACATAATGATATACCCAATCACCCTTACTTCCCAGTCCTCTCAGGTCACATCCCCACTGGTGACCTCCCCTCTCAAAAGCAGATAGAAGAAGGAGAAGGAGAAGGAGAAGAGAAAGGAGGAGGAGGAGGAGGAGGAGGAGGAGGAG